>NW_028227264.1:95727500-95800000 GCF_978045245.1 Mus caroli
CTTTCTCTCTTCAGAGGCTAACCCTCACTGTGAAGTTAAGGTGGCTTACACTTAGCTGATGACTGAGCAGAGCGAGCCTGGCTCCTGGGGCCCATCTGGGAGCAGGCCAGTCCTATTGATCACTAAGTCCTGCCTTCCCTCTGGGTGGCCTGGATGAAGGCAGAGTGGTGGCTTCTGAACGGAACCTTCAGTAGGCACAGGGGACCTGAAGTCAGTGCCTGAGACCCTGGCCTGGCAGCCAGATGCTCTCCCAGAGCTGAGCCTCACAGTGTGGCCCAGAACAGTGATTCCTCATATAGTTTGGATGTTAACCCTTTGCTCACTAAATGGTTGGCAAATACCTTCTGAGTGTACTGTTGTCAAAATGTCTCCCTTGCCTATCATTAAGAACAAATTCTAGAGTCATAAGTGTTTTGAAACCAAAAAAAAAAAAAAAAAAACCCAAAAAACAAAACCAAAAAAAAAAAAAAAAAAAAAAAAAAAAAAACCTTCTTCGGAAACTGCTTCGGAAACTGCTTCTTGCAGGCTTGCATATTTTATTTTGCTTTTAAAAGATTGTTTTTATTAAATTATTTTTATGTATATGCATGTATTTGTATACCGTGTTTAACCAGTGTATACCAGTGCCTGAAGAGACTGGGTAAGGGTGTCAAAACCTTAAAGGTGGAATTATAGGTTGTCCTTCGTGGGATCTAGGAACTGAATGGGTCCTCTGGAAGAGCAGTTATCCCTTTTAACTGCTAATATACCTTGCCAGCCCCTCAAACCTTTATTTTGAGAAAAAAAAAGACAATGATTTGAAATGTCACCAACAAAGACAGTAAATGTTAAGCCATGCATCAAAGGAGACTCCCGGGAAAGTGTTTCAAACACTAGTGGATTAGAGAGCTGGGTTGCTTTTGTTTGTCTCCTAGTAGGTCACTTGTGCAATACTATTTTTTTTCTTTCAAAGAAATAAGAAATTAGCTTCACTGGGATAGTACCTCACGGGCTCAAATTCTATTTATAAAGCCCTCCTCTGCCAGAGTTCAAAGGGCTTAGCGGATGGCTTCTAACAAACTTACAAAATCCATAAACAGTGGGTTTGGAGACTGTAGAAGACTTGGAGGGCAAGAGTCATTGCTGTGTTCCTGGATTCTAGAACAGTCACATGTCACCCCTCCCAGGCCAGCACATCCCTGCTGTGGCTGGGAACAAACTTTGTGTTTCCTAAGACCAAAGCTGCTTGTCCCCTTGATGGCTGCATCTCGCTTCACCAAGGATATTCCCCCCCAACCCCCACCCCCGCTCCATTCTATTTACTTGAACAAGTTTTCAACTAATTTCAGCTCATTTTCCCCCTTATTTGTCAACTAGCTGTATGGGTACATAGTACCAGCAATCTATGTATTGAATAAGACATGTTCAAACTTAAACATCAAGAAAGAATGTAGATGTTGGTTTTCACTGGGAAAAACTTTTTTTGTAGTCTGAAAATGTATACATGGAGTATATTGCAAATTGGTTTTTAGGATTTATTTTTAGGTCAATATTGTCTGAATCTATATTCATCAATGTTGTAAGGATAGGAGAAAATTCAGTTGTAGAGAAATTTGGGTGGCTTCTGTATGTATTGGGACACTTTAAACACTGACATTTTTAATAGTAGCACAATGAGTCAGTTTTATTTCTGCTTGGTTTGAAGGTTTATTCCCCCAGAAGACCTCTGTTGGGAAGTGAGTTCCTGAGTAAGCCATGGTGGGCTGTAGGACTTAGGAGGAGATGCTGGGTACCTTAATGGAGCCCTCAGGGATAGATTAATGCAGTTATCCTGGGAATAGGTTAGTTGTCGCCATAGAAGGCTGCTACTACCAAGGGAGTTTACCTCTTCCATGCTTCAGTTCTCTCTCACATACCTGCTTACCTTTCCATCACATGCAGCTGCCCTGATTTAGACTTCCCAGCCTCTAAAGATAATTATGCCTGAGGCTTCTGTGGGTACCATGGCTAACAGAGCATCTTTCTTTGGGAGGCCAGAAGGTAGTTCAGTTCAAAGGCACTGCATAGCTGGTGTTGGTTCAGATTTCAGGACTCTAACCGTGAATAGTTTATTTTGGGCGTATTAAGCACAGCCCAATTACCTTTCCTGGTGATAATAACTCAGTTCCATGTGTACAGTAAGGCTTAAGATGTGACTGCCCTGAGATTCTCTGTGCAGTCCATGTGACACTTTCCATAAGGAGGTGTTCTATGGATTGACTGAAAAACAAGACAGAACAAAACAAAACAACAACCAAAACCAAACTCATGATAAGGGTCTGGAGGAGGATGTACTGTGGTCTTGGCCACACAGATAGCGAAAAGATCGCCAGGCTAATAACCACATCTGCTCTCTGCCTTCTGGGCAGATAACGGGTTATGCGTCTCTTCGCTTGACGGGAAAAAACTGTGTGTTTAACATTTCTGGTTCCCCTGGTGTTTATCTGTAAGCACAAGAACCACTGTACCTCCCACACGGTCTCCTTTTTTATTTTATTTTTTTTTAAAGAGGAAACTGGGGCTGTAATAGGTGCAAGGTTGAAAGCATTGCCTTCATGGCTAGTCTAACTCATAGAGGCAAGCATACCAGAATCACAAGAGCAGTTGACAGAGAATCAAGGAAAGGGGAAAGCAGTCGTAACCACGATGGCCATTCAAAGGTTATTGAGAGATTTTGTTTATCTCTTTATGCAGATTATTAATATGACCATTGATTGCATGAAAGAAATCTGACAGATACATTTTAAGCAACACATACTAAGAAATAGTTAACAGTCGAGATTATGCTTGAGCAACAGTCTATCTTAGTTCTATTTTGTAAAACTGTAGTTAATTCTACTATCTCTTGATTAATTTCAGCTATTATTTTCACTGTAATATTAGTAGTTTTACTAGTAATACAGGTCATTTTTGAGACCTCTCTTTGTTTCCTAGTAACAGCTCCTGGAACTGGTAATTAAAAAACGAAATCCTTAGCATGGCAAAACAAAATCATTCTATCTCCTTCCTATTACAGGTGTGCCTTCATCCCTCCTCCCCAAAAAGGGATTTGGATTCTGCATTGACAAGCTGAGAATTAATATGTAATATAGTCAGTAATCATAGCAGCATAAGGGAATAAGCATCCAAGGATCTGAAGGGGTCTGCAACCCTATGGGTGGAAGAACAATATGAACTAACCAGTACCCCCAGAGCTCATATCTCTAGTTGCATATGTAGCAGAAGATGGCCTAGTTGGACATCACTGGGAAGAGAGGCCTCTTGGTATTGCAAACTTTATATGCACCAATACAGGGGAATACCAGGGCCAAGAAGTGGGAGTGGGTGGGTAGGGGAGCAGGGCGGAGGGAGGGTATAGGGAACTTTCGGGATAGCATTTGAAATGTATATAAAGAAAATATCTAATAAAAAAATAAACAAATGAAAAAAAAACCCCAAAACATAGCAGCATAATTTTGGGATCCAATAGTGTTATGTCTTTGACCTTATGTCATTGGTTCATTCTTCCTCTTGGGACATCTTGGGATGGATTTCTTGTCTATCTCCAGATGCTTCTTTTGTGTGGCCTCTGGGATGCTGTTCTGGTCGGATGCATCAGGGTGGGAGGCGTCTGGGACTTTGTTCATTTTCTGGGAGGACAGAAGAATAACTTTACCCTGATGTTAGAAAAACACTGGGTCCTTTCAATAGATTGGTTTCTAGACCTTTGCATTTAACGTATACTTTAGGCTGTGTCTCCTTTGGGGCAAAATACCTTTGGGCAGCAGAAAAATTAGCCTTTAAAGGGGAAAAAAAAGCTATGCTAAAAGCTATGGTAAATTTAGCATAATCGGTGGGGATTTAGGTAGGCGTATATGCTCCCTTTTTATTTGTAAAATTTGCCATCTAAGTATTTGATGGTGTTGTTCCACAATAGCTTGACCCTTAGATAATAAGGGACTCCAATAATGTGATTATACATTGTAAAATTCCTTAAATCGTTTGCTAGTATAAGCAGGACATTATAAGTTTTCAGTTGTAATGGGAGTCCCAGAAAGGAAATGTATAAAGAACTATTTGACAAAGTTAAATTCCAGATATGACACAATGGTATTTTTCCAGGAGCCTCTAGGGCCCCATGCCATGCCTGGGGCTCTGTGGCTGCCTAGTTAGGGAGAGGCACCGTGCATGCCTGTAGTACACTCTAAGCACATGTCTCTACACCTGACATCAGAGAGGGTCCCAGACATAGACAGCAGTAGTTCCAGATGTCAAGCTGATGTGAGAGCCATCTACTGCTACTTATGCACTAGATGCTTGGAACATTCTGTAAAATATGCCTTCAATCAAGGATAGGCTCTTGTGGTAAACAAACAAACAAAAAAACAAACCAAAAAAACCCCCAAAAACCAAAAAACCAAAAAAACCCAAAAAACCCAAAACCTTTATACTTTGTAAGTTACCCCACCTCTTGCATTCTGTTAAAGCAATGCAAAATAACTAACACAACCACCAAATTTGCCAAGGTTACCAAGTTGCACCGTGTGTCAGAAGAACCAACTGTATTTTCCTGTGGAGTCTGTGAGCATAGAAATGCTACAGAAAGGACATTTGACAACATAAATAAAATTGAAAATGTGACAATCCTGTGACTCAGTAATGTCCTGTCGAGGACTCAATCTCAGGAAACTAATTATGAATATGCTTCATGATTTTTCCAGCTCAGGATGTTCATCACAGCAGTGTTTACAAAGTAAAGCTGCAAATAGCTCATGGGTCAAATACAATCTATTAAGAAGGTTAAAGTAGAATCATGTCATTGGCTCCTACATTCCCATTAAATTGAGAGTACACCATGCCATACCATACCATACCATACCATGCCATGCCATGCCATGCCATGCCATACCATACCATGCCATACCAAACCATACCATACCACACTAAACCAAGCTAGCTGACATAAAAGATGATTTCATTTTGATTTTTGCTGAACCATACTTCACTAAACCAAACTAGTTGATGTAAAAAATGATTTAATTTCAATTTTGAGTGTTCACCAAAAAGTCCATGTTAACTATTAAGATATGTTATGTCTATTCATACGTGTTTCTATATATGCATTACATGTGCATTCTCTTCTCTTCTCTTCTCTTCTCTTCTCTTCTCTTCTCTTCTCTTCTCTTCTCTTCTCTTCTCTTCTCTTCTCTTCTTCTCTTCTCTTTTCTTCTCTTTTCTTTTTTTTTTAAATCTGTGTGTGATGGTTTGTATATTCTTGGCCCAGGGAGTGGCACTATTAGAAGGTGTGACCCTGTTGGAGTAGGTGTGCCACTGTGGGTGTGGGCACCCACATCCTAGCTGCCTGGAAGCCAGTATTCTGCTAGCAGCCTTTAGATAAAGATGTAGAATTCTCAGCCCCTCCTGCACCATGCCTGCCTGGATACTGCCATGCTCCTGCCTTGATAATAATGGACTGAACCTCTGAACCTGTAAGCCAGCCCCAATTAAATGTTGTCATTGTAAGAGTTGCCTTGGTCATGGTGTCAGTTCAGAGCAGTAAAACCCTAACTAAGACATTTTTATACTTTATGAAATGTGATTGTTTTTAAAAGAAATTACAGCATTGTGTGTAGAATCTGTTTGGTGCAGGCAGGTAAGCTTTATCACCCAGCAGTTCAGCATCATTTTGCTGCTAAGCAAGGCACCTGCTGGTGGGACAACAAGGAGAGGTAAGCAGCTGGGTTCAAATCCAGCCCTGAAAGCAGGAAGAGGGGAGTCGGTAACCAAGAGTCCAAGGTGATAAAATGGGCCTTCCTCATAGAGTGCTCCCTCCTGATTGGACACTGCTCTTCTTCCTGCTCTTAATTGTACACCAAGAATGATTGGAAATGTGCATCCGATTTTGGGTTGTCATGGCAATTGTAGAACCAGTAGAGCATTGACAGAGCATGGCCAGGGTTGTTAAAAATTCTTGAGACAGGAGACAGAGAGCTGTTCTGTATGAACGCCAATAGTGGCCCTATTGAGAAACACCAGAGTGCCCAAGGTCAAAAACCAAGAGAGCCCAATGGAGGCAGCAGGCCAAAGAGCAAGAGAATGATGAAAAGAAGACACAGCTAAGGAGTGGGGAAGCCAGAAGACTCCAGGGCTGGTGCTAGCCAGGCAGAGGGGATCGGAATGACAAAGATTGTTGCTCTTAGCAGCCACTCTGTATGGCAGAGAGGGAGCCTGTGTCTGTGTGCTGTTAAAAATCCAGAACAAAAGGAAGGATCAGAGGGAATGTTGCAGAAACCCAGAGCAAACGACGCTATGTAATATTAGGTTTCATTTTGATTAATTTATTTCAAGAGCTACTAAGCACTGTGATCTTTAGATGTACATTAAGCAAGAAACTTTAAGTCCTTGCTAAAAGGTAGGTACAGTAACTGCTGTTGTTATAATTTGGACAGTCCAGGACTTGGAATTTGTCCTATGAAGGACAGTCATGATCTTGAAAGTCTTGCTGAGGAGAAAGTCACCCCTGGTTTCCTACAGCCTTCCCAGACATAGATACATGCTCCCATTTCTAGTTGAAATCAGTTGTTCAAGGTAGATTGAGAAAGGGGAAAGTTCTGTGGTAGCATCAAGGCTGGCTCCTGAGGGCAATGGATTGGCTGGGCAGTGGCAATTCTTAGGGACCCAAGGATGAGGCGGTCAGTGTCAAGAGCAGCATCTATTCTTCATTGGTGACCAAACTAAAGGTGGGAGACCACACTGAAAGATGCTATTTGAATATGACTTATGTTCCTCATCGGCCTGGTTTCCAGACACACATATTTAAAGGGCAAATCCCTCAGCTTCCTGTAGATTGTGGCAATTACTCAGCGTCCTTGGAATAAATTCCTCTCTTGTTTATGTCAGCTCCAGAGAGTCCCTTTGGTAGGCAGATGCAGGTAACTAAACTATCATGTACCAAGCGCTGTATGATCAAAATCAGACTAAGTCAGTAAGGCAGACATGCACCTAAGTCAGATTCATGGTTCCTGTAGTGTGGGTCTGACCATGGACCATAGATGCTGTGGATAAGAAACAAGGATTGACAGTGTGCGTGATTTAGTTTCTAGGGGCATAGATAGACCAGTGAGGCTGATTAGCAACTCATCAATCAGGATCAATTAGCCTGTTAAAAATAAATAAAGGGGATTAGCTGCTGTTGTTTTTACAGTATGGGCCCGGAATGAGAACCGCATCCCTTGAGTTGCTGACACTGGAGCCTGGGATTGGACAGGGGACACAGAGCTGCATCTGGAAACTGAGTGCTGAGCCCAGCTTATCTTGTTAAAGAACTCCCTGTTTCTTCTTCTTTTGTAAGTTTGAAAGTCTTAAGTTTTCCAAAACACTGTCCCAATGACTGTGGTTCGTTTGATTTTACATGAACCGGATAGAAGGTGTTTGGGGAAGTAGAGGCAGGGAAAGAGTCCTAGGCTCCAATTCTCTTTGGTTATGTAGCCACGATCAGTGAGCTTGTATTCTAGGCCTGGCTTTTTTTCCACACAGGATTATCTTCTCCCTTTCAAACAACCCTCCAAGCAGAGATTATGAATTCAGTATTCTAGGGCAAGCCTAAGGGCCCAGTTTTAAAGCTCCAGAGTGATGGTGTGGAAACGCTTGACCCCAGGTGATCTGGCTCTAGTCCCAGTTGATGTCCACAAAACACATTATCCTGCCTCTTTTGGGGGAGGGGGATCCCATGGCAAGGCATCACGTGATCTGTCCATCATTGCAGGAGTCATAGCTCACTGCTGGAGTAGTGAGGGGCTAGAGATAAGTCCCAAGCTTTCTCTGTGGATTCATTAAGGTCACTTACAAGATCTCGAAGGTATCAGTCAGGAATAAATCTTTCTGACTGAAAATCAAATTCTAAGCACGGGGGTGGACTCTATGGGGTCAGCTCTGCCAAGTCATAACGTTTGAACATGGGGGGGAGGTATTAACAAGTCATGGTGACTTGCCTGGTGTTGTAGATCAGGATGTCAACAATACTTATCGACCACCTATGACACATCACTATTGTGTAAGGATTAAGTTGTATCCTCTTTAGTCCTCTGTACAGGTCCTTGAGGCCTTATCTGTTTTTTGTTTTTTAGTTTTTGTTTTGTTTTTGTTTTTGTTTTTGTTTTTGTTTTTTTGTTTTGTTTTTTGTTGTTGTTGTTTTTTTTTTTTTTTAGATAGAGAGGCACACTCTGAGAGGGCTTGTGACTTTGCCAGTATCACAGACCTTGATGAGCTATTAGGGACTCGACCTGTAACTTCCTCCCTCTAAAGCTCAAATCTCGCAGCATACGTGGTACCCACCAAGCATGTCCAGCTACATCCAAGAAGAGGTAAAGTTGTTACCCTCATTCGAGAATCAGTCACCAAGACCAACAATTATTGTTATATTCTGAGTTACAGACACTGCCTTCATGGTAAAAGAGAAAGAGACTTTTAGATAAAGGGACAGATGCACCTTTTTTGTTTTGCCATGGGTTTAGATGGAAAGGGTGGCCCTATGAGCCCACAGGGAAATAGGGCGATAGCAATGAAGTCAGCATCAGAGGACACTGTGGAGCTGTATAGAGGACGACAAGGGGGACTGTGAGAAGCACTTGGCAGCACTGGAGGCTTGTGTGCACATAGGCATTAAGGAAAGAACCCTATGTGCTCACCCACTGCCGGTTCGCTGGAATGTTAATTCACAAGTACTTCGTTTAGACTCGCAGACTCTTTCATGAGGATTGCATATCCACAGTAAATATAACTGGAATTAAGCCTCACCTGAATATTTAATATGGCAGGCCGTGGAAGATCTTCAATGCTTTAAAGAACTGACTGATACTTTTGAATTTTCTAATCATCAATGCTGAGAAGGCCATGTTGCATACATATACAGTCCGAAGTACAGAAATATGTGTAAGGCCATTGTAAAACTTGCTGAAAATCCTGCCTTAAACCCAAGCAAAAATTAATTGAATGGTATTGTTTAGGAGCTCAGCAGTGACTTGGATAGCAACTATCAAACATTCAAACACAACATGATTCAAATCTATACTCATGGAGGTGACACTCCCTGGCTGGGGCCAGATGACAGGAGCATCTTTGCTTTCCCTAATTCAGCTGTTACATTTCTAGAAGAGCAGAAAGCTGTGCATATGATAAAAAACCACTGCAGTCCATAGCATGCCGGGCGTCTGAGTGTGATGGTTCAGTGGACTAGTTGAGCATGATAGTTGGGGTGAGTGACGGCATCCACAAGCATACAGGGCTCCTGTGTGTTCCAAGCTGAGAGTACAGTGAAGCTGTGCGGTGTAACACAGGCGAGCCTAGCCTGAAGCACCTGGGAATTGCTACACAATTGAGGCTGAATTTATTTTTGATCATTGCACATCCAGGAGTCTTCTGCTATTGTCACTGTCTTTAGAACGGTCACCTTCAGCTGAGCGACCCTGTAGTGGGGTCACGACTTACAGTCAGACGAAGCCGGGCTCTGTAACATCTTTAAATATGCACACAGTATTAATACACCAGTGCAAATGCCTTGTGAAAATAGAACATATTTACATATTTTACATTGCTAGCCCCACTACTGTGGTGGCATGGGAAGCTGGGTAGCCAACTGATTTTTAATGTAAGATATTAGGAATACTGGCTTTCATATTCATATATATGTATGTATATATATGTATATATATATACGCACACATATATATAGTATGTATGTATATATATATCGTATGTGTATATATATATACACGATAATATCTTAACTATACTACCTATACATGTGCATACATATATAGTAACTGATTTGAATTGCTACTCCATTGACTAAGTATTTATGATGCATTGTATGAAATACATCTCCAGACCCGCCTGCCCCCCCCCCCCCAGCCCTGAAGGATATACCTCACTCATTTTTCTTTCTTTCAAGAAACTAATTTTGCTATCTTCAAGCAACCACTTCTTTTGCTGAAGCAAAACAGAACAAACAAACAAACAAACATCAACATTGAGATTTTCCTAAGCATTTAGAAACATGTCGAGCAGCCTGGGACATTCTGGGATCCTGTAAGAGCCCTGGTCTGTGACCTAAGGAAACAATTTTGTTTCATACAGTTAATATCTTCTCCAAAGGCTGAGTGTATATTATGTCGCATAGTCAGAGCACTGGGGGACACCCCGAGAGGAAGCTTGTGATGAATAAATAGTAAGGCAAAGAATGGACACTGTAAAACCATTCCTTAATACATGCTTCTGTCAAGGCCACATGTTACTTTGGGATTTAAGGAAATATATTGGCATCTTCTATGTGATAAGATGCTTCAAGCATTTATCCTTAAAAAGGACTAAAACCCATTGTTTTTTTTTCCTCTCCTGTTTGTATCATTTCCTCCTCCTCCTTCCCCCTTCCCCTCCCAGTCCATTTCTCTCTCTCCCTCCCTCTTTCCCTCCCCCCTCCCACTCCTATTCCCTCTGCTTCTTCCCCATTCCCTCTCCTCCCCTTCCATCTCTCTGTTCTCCCTTCCTTCCCCTCCCCCTTCTTTCCCTGTGGTCAGTGAGACGAAGTTCTTTTAACTAACATCCCATTTCCGCCAGCAGAGGGCACTGTTTGCGCGTTTAAGTAGATGTCTCGGCTTTGTCTTTCCAATGTGAACAGTATCTGAGTCACAGGCAGGCACGCTATTCAGCTGGAAAGATGCTGGTGAGAAGGCCTTGCCTGAGTGGTAGTGTTTCAGCATCATTTTGCCCAACATTTCCTTTGTTCTCGGCTGCTTGGAGGGACGTTCATTGCAAATGCCCTTGTAGTTCCTGGTGGAAAATGTATGTTTTGAAGGCAATGGCATTGGGTCACTCAACGTCTAAATATCACAAGTGCTTCAAACCACTTTAGGTGTCAAATTCTGAATCAAGGTATCAGCCCCAGAGTAGATCGTCTTGCTCCGGGAGCATCATAAATAATTTCTGTAGCAGCAAATGACATCATAAAGCAATCAGGCATTCCCTGTACACCATAATCGATGGACTTAGATGTCTTCGGATGGAAGGGTATGGTGAAAGACACTTTTTCTCTCACTGGACTTGAGCACTTTAGAATTAGTCAGTGGCTGCCTATCAAAAATGAAGTGAGTCACGTTCAACTTCTAATATATTGTGGAATATTTTCTCAAGAGTGTCATACACATCATTTATATAATATTGGATTATATATTTTGTGATGAAGTAAGTACTTTTGCATTTTTATGGCAATTGTTTTTTTTAAAAATTAATCAAAGTGTAGATGAGAATGGCATACTTTAACAATGAAAAGTCACGGTTAGGCAGATACCTACTTGGCTTGCCCAGTCCTCAGTATCTCTCTCGGCTCAGGTATAACTTTTCATTTTGGAACCTGTATTTTAGTCCACCCCACCCCACCCCCCCATCTCTGAAATAATCAGCTTGTCGTGCTATTCTCTAAGCTACTACTTTTAGATGTTAGCTGCGGTTTGACTGTAGCAGGAGTATGTTGCCCAGGGTTGTGTGTGTGTTTGCTAAAGCTCGGTCGCCAGTGTGGTGATGCTGGAGACAGGCACCTTTAAGAGAAGGTGGGGTAATTAGACCAAAGTAATTATTTCACACGGAAGGGATCAAAGCCATGTGTATGGGAACCCGCTGACTTCCTCTTAGAGTGGGTTGTTATAAAACATAACGCTCACCTTTCTCATGATCTGGCTTCCTGCCTCTGCCATGTGTTGTCTCTTTCCTTGTACTGGCTCCCCCACGACACCATCTGCCACAGGGTAGGCACACATAGGGGACTGTCACCAAGGGCCAAACATTCTAGGTTTTACCCAGGGTTGAATTGTCAGACTCAAAAATTGTAAGCTCAACAGATCTCTCATCATTCCACAACCCAAGGTGGTTTGTTATAGCCAAGCAAAGCGGGATTGTCTTAAACTGTGAACTGTCCTTTTGGAATGTATCGATAGATAAGACTTTCACCTTAGGCACTCGGTCCCTCTGCTCACCATATCTGTCACATCTCTGTTGGTAACCTGTTCAGCTGCAGGAAGAGCACTTAGACCTTCCATGGTGAGCAGTCTACTCTGAGTGGCCTTGCTGTTCTCTGATGCCTTCTGCCGCCCAGGTTTAGTAAATTTCCTTTACACGATCAAGGTTACTAACGTTTTTCTTGTGCTCTCTGGGCACAATTATAACGTCTTTGTCTACAGTATGTGAACTTATCAATGGCATTTCCCCTGAAAGTCAGGGTTGCTTCTCAGGGTAACCGATCGTGTGTTAGTTATTGTTGTACTCCTGTCTCTTACTATGGTGTGGCGTGTGTGCGCGCACGCATGCGCAGGAGCGCTTTCTTGTATTTCCACTTGTGGGGTTGCCTATGCATGCACATGCATGTGGAGACCTAGGGTCGATGTGAGGAGGCTTCTTTGATTGCTCTCTACTTTATATAAGAAGGCAGGGCTCTCACTGGCACTGAGACTTCACTAATTTGAATAGTTCCAGGGTTAGGTGGGTGCTGGGCCCTGAACTCGGGC
The DNA here is from genome assembly GCF_978045245.1 of Mus caroli. Classification (NCBI taxonomy): domain Eukaryota; kingdom Metazoa; phylum Chordata; class Mammalia; order Rodentia; family Muridae; genus Mus; species Mus caroli. The sequence goes on from NW_028227264.1 coordinate 95,740,052, forward strand.
CCTCAGGCTTGCGCAGCCGGCTTTCCTTCTACCCATCGACCCACCTCTCCTCCTTCATTTTCATTTTCTTAAATGCTGTTTGTCTTTCTCATGTCCGCATTTTTCTTTTCGTTTTTGTTTTTCTTTTTCCCTTCAGATAGAGATCTGAATTATATAATCCCCGCTACCTGCCCCCCCCCCGCCCCGAAATTTCTTCTGCTTCAAGACAAGCATGAGTGCCCTACCACTCTGTAGCCATCTCCTGTGCTTCACTGATCTCCTTTGTCATCTGTGACACCCCCTCCCCTTCTTGGCATCCCTTTTGCTGCTGTGGGATGTGCTCACACAGTCCGCAGGAGAGAGGGTGAGATATGTTTTTCTGCGTTCTCCCCGTGTGTGGAAATCAACACGTGGAAGTGTGCTCTACACCCATGCTTAAATAATACTATTATAAATCAGTATGGAAGATACAATTATAAAGGAACTTTAGAACTTTGAAGGCATTCTCCCTTTCTCTTGAGTGTCTGATATGCTGGTGTGAAGTTCAACGCTGTGTAATTTTTGCCTTCTGTGTGGAGGCTCTGCCTTCCTTATGGCTTATGGGACAGCCACTTGTGAGCTCAGCCAGTCTGACACCTTAAGCCTTTCAGGCACAAATTTCCGTTGTATCTTTCAGATGTCCTCCCCTCCTTCCTGTCTTTCCTTCTCTCCACTTTCATACTAATTTCCCATAATTCCTAATAATTACATGTTAGTTTCCCTAGAATGGTGTTTTAGTCTATTTTAATTTTATCTTTGAGGGGATTTTTTTGTTTTCGAAATTAAATTCTACAATTTTGATTCCTTTTTTTGAAGCTTGCTTTGTTCTTTGCCTAGCCCTTTCTGTTCTTGCCCACTGCAGACAATACACGTGTCAATCTTTCTGGCAATATTAGAATTCTTACAAAAGTATGCTGTTCATATTTTCAACTGAACGTGAGAATCAGTTTACAGTGCAAACTTTCCTCATCAGAACGTCTTATTTGGAGTCTCCCTCCCCCCCCCCCCCCCCCCATGTGTGAGGATCTATCTGTTCCTATTGTGGAGCACAGCAGGCAGTGTGCACTGGGCTTGTCATTTCCACAGTGGAGAAGCAGCTTTCCTGAAGCTCAGGTTTCCTTGGGTTTCTCCTGATGCTAGGCTTGTGTTTTACACATGACCCTTTGCAGTCTGAACCGTCAGGATCAGGAGCGCTGTGCCCCTTTGAACAGTGCTTTATCCTCATCTCCACATCTCTCTTCCCACTTTGTTTTGCTCTGATCTGCCATTTTTGAGTTTCTATCATCAGTGACATGTCTCCCATCTTCCGAAAACTTGTAGACCTGTTTTTATCAATAAAAACCAACTCTTTTTTTTAAATATATTTTATTACATATTTTCCTCAATTACATTTCCAATGCTATCCTAAAAGTCCCCCATACCCTCCCCCCTCTCCTCATTTCCCTACCCACCCATTCCAATTTTTTTTTTTTTTTTTTTTTTTGGCCCTGGTGTTCCCCTGTACTGGGGCATATAAAGTTTGTGTGTCCAATGGGCCTCTCTTTCCAGTGATGGCCGACTAGGCCATCTTCTGATACATATGCAGCAAGAGTCAAGAGCTCTTGGGGTACTGGTTAGTTCATAATGTTGTACCACCTATAGGGTTGCAGGTCCCTTTAGCTCCTTGGGTACTTTCTCCAGCTCCTCCATTGGGAGCCCTGTGATCCATCCACTAGCTGACTGTGAGCATCCACTTCTGTGTTTGCTAGGCCCTGGCGTAGTCTCACAAGAGACAGCTATATCAGGGTCCTTTCAGCAAAATCTTGCTAGTGTATGCAATGGTGTCAGCATTTGGAAGCTGATTATGGGATAGATCCCTGGGTATGGCAGTCTCTAGATGGTCCATCCTTTCGTCACAGCTCCAATCTTTGAAAAACCAACTCTTTATTGTTATTTTTACATTAGGAACTTGTATTTATTTATATTCTCTTGTCTCTCTCCCTGTTTGTGTATGTGTGTGTGTGTGTCTGTGCACAGGGGAGGGTGCTGGTGTGTGTGTGTGTGTGTGTGCGCGCATAGGGGAGGGTGTTGGTGTGTGAGTGTGTATGTTCCTCCTTAAAAGTCCACAGAAGTCAGAAATATGTCAGCAATCCTTTAATACTCTCTGCCTGGTTTCAGTGAGACAGGTTCTCTCACTGAACTTAAGGCTCACTGGTTCAGACAGGCTGGCAACCTATCAAACCCCTAAGATCTGCTTGGTTCTTTTCCCTACAGTGCTGGGGTTACACATATGCTCTGCCACGCTCATCTTCTTGTGTGTGCTGGGGGGACTGAACCCCAGGCCTTCATGCTTGCTCAGTAAGCACTCTTACACACTGAGCCATCAGCTGGCCACTGCTTTCTTTAATGACACTTTAGTGGGGCTTTGGGTTAGAAGAGACTATAAACACCTGCACAATCTACCATCCTTATCTAGAATCCCAGAGTAGTTTGCCTCATCTGAAATTTTTATGCATAGTATTCATTCATACCTCACATCGTTTTGAAACACACACACACACACACACACACACACACACCCCTAAGGCTTAGGGATCATCTCAGAAGTGGAGACAGAATGATGATGATTTGAGGGTATAGGTAGTGAGGCAGTCTTTACTGGACATAACAGGACTATTGCACACATGAACTCACAGCAACTCTGATCACATACACAAGACCAGCACAAGACCAAGCCAGCCAAAGTCCCAGCATGGGTGACGGAGGGGCTGCGGGAAGGAGAGTCCTTTTTCTTTCTTCATGGCTAAGGCTTTCAGAGACTGCCCATGCTCCAGTGGAGGGAATAGGGGTAGATTTGAGCAAATGTGTTATATGCACGTATGGAATTCTCGAACAATACAAACAGATACCTTTTGGCACACTTCTTTTGTTTGGTCCCAATACTAAGAAGTCCTTTTATTCTGTCCCAAGTGGTCTGCCCCAAACACTGAATGAACTCAATTAATATTGGAATATGTCATACTAACTCAAACATCTGTTTAATCCATTTTCAGTAAAACAAACAAACAAACAAACAAACCATACTTCAATTATTACAATTTTTGGTTCTTTATAACAATAGTGTGAAATAGATAGTATCACTACCTCATTTGAAGCTGGAAATGGAGTTGGTTTTTTTTTTTTTTTCTTTCAGAAAGATGAGTCTGCTTAAGATCAAAGAGCTGATGGGCTGACTGGCTTAGAGGCAACCTTTCAGTGCTTTTAAAATCCTGTACCGCACTCTCTCTCTCTACTGACCCATGGATAAAATCAAATAAATGCAACAGCACAAACAAACGATTTAATCTGTCTGCATAAATTCCTACTGCCCCAGGGCTTCATGGGTGGGGGGTGCTTTAGTTTAAATCTTGGGCTTGCTCTTAATAGTATTTAAGACTAGTCCTGAATGTTTGGTATAGTTACAGCTTTTCTAGCTTTTTCTACACAAGTGTGTGGAAACTTCTGTATACAGAATAAATCCTGTTGTGGAAAGAAAAGTTGTGGCTTCCATAGTGGGGCCAGGGCTAAGGGGCAGCTATGTTATTCTAGTTGCTTTGCCTTCTTCTCTATCTTGCCATATTTTAGGTCAGATAATTTGGCTTATAGCATTCAAAACTGTATTAATTATGGGATTTTTATGACAGGGTTATGCAGTATCTGTTTGCCAATTGGGAAAGAAAGATAATTATACTTGAATGTAGGTCACATTTAAGAAACTCTTTCAGGCCTATGGGAACCATGTTTCCTTACAACTCAATGTTAATGACATTGTGGAGTGTGAAATCTACTATGTGACCCAGTTCTTTTGGGTAGAGATGAGTTTGCCCCCCTCTCTTTTTAAAGTGGGTGTACTTAGGAAGAGAAACGTGCTTGATGTCCTGTAGGGCAAGCTGGTCAGTTGTGGTAGATGATGAACTGGATCCTGTTGGTTCTATAAAGCTGATGAACCCATGCTTTGCCAAGTTGGGTGCCTCCGGGTGCGTTTCTAGGGTTATTTATCATAAACATCACTCTCCCAAACCCCTCAAAGCTGGTTTCTACTGATTTTTTTTTTTTCTGGGAAGATCTTTATTTTCTATGTAGTTGTTTTATTTAAATTGGTGATGTTCAGACTTTCAGTATTTTGGATCCAATCCACTCCTGGATTTTTTCTTTCATTTTATCCAACAATAAACATAAATACTAAGTGTGGGGGCCAAGGAGATATCCCAGTCAATTAAACGCTTGCCGTGCTTGTAATCCCAGCTAGTACTGGGGGGGGGGGAGTTGGACTCCTGGTACTCACCGGCCAGATCACTTTGCGTAACTGGTAAGCTTCAGGCCATCAAGTGACCCCTTGCAAAAGGAAGTCAGTGGTGCCTTAATAATAACACTCAGGGTTGCCTTCTGGTCTAAATATACACTTGCATGAGTGTGTGGGTGCATGCATCCTATCCCCAACACACACACACACACACACACACACACACAGGAATAAGCTCCTTGGAACCTAAGCATTTGATGAGAGGGTTTGGTACATTTTTTTTAAATCCCTGTATCTCCGCCATGCCTAATTAATCTTTTAAATTAAGGTATTATACTTACTATTCCCAAATTCTGGCCCTATCCCACCCAATCTATTCCTTGCCACCAGGAAAGTAGATAGATGTAAGAGAATAGCGGACTGCTTAAAATCGATTTCACGGCACACAATGAAAATGCTTTCCAGTGGTTTCAGGTGAGTGCCCTGAATGGTGTGTGATTGCACATGAGATGCAGCTAGTTCCACAGTCCTAATATGCAGAGCAAAGTTTGGGCTTTTGACACTGTAATTTAGATGATTTAGTGGTCTAACCGGTGCTGGGCTTAGGGAAAAATTGCTTCTCTGAACAAGGAAGGAGGGAATCAGATTAGTGTAAATTTTAATTGACAACTTGAACTGAGCTAGGATTTTTATCCGGACTATTTCTATTTTCATGTTTCTTCATCTTCGCCATGTACGTGTATAGACAGCATCAGGCTAAGGCATACAATTTGGAATGAGGAGGAAAGATATGGAGGTCGGCTTTAGAGACCTGGCTTATTTCTAGCTAAGTCAGGTCAACAGCATGGGCATGCAATTAGCCCAGCAGCTTGACTGAGGGAGTCTCTTAAAGGATGCTTCCTACTTTGTTCTCCATTGACAATGTATCCATGAACCTGTGATGCTGTTTACAGAGCACAGTAAGAACTCAAGGGGATCTGTGTGGTCCAGATGCATCTCCTTGCTCAGTCGTTCATACTCAGTTCTGCATGAGTCCTGGGGTAAAGAGTCTACAAAATATAGCTATTCATAAGCCGATGAAGGCTGTTAATCTCCACCTCAGAGTTCTTTCAGGTGATGCATGAGCTGGTGGATTCAGCAGGGTTATGAACTCCCTGATGAATAAGGAAGTCTGAGATCAGCATTGACCAATAGGTGAGCCGGGCCTCAGTAATCCAGCTGTTGTTTGTCTTTTGGGTGTAGTCTGTTTAGCTTATGCTGTTGACCACAGTTCTAAATGGGTGTCTCTGGCTATGTCTTTAAGGGAACGATGTAATCTTCAGGCCATGGGCGCATGAAGAAATCCTTCAATTATTCTTGACACTCCTGAGGCCTCAAAGCAAAAGGTGGATTTATTTATTTATTTTTAATCGAGATTTATAAGATACCTGAGAATGAGTGCACGAACACTGCCTTCATCAGGCTGGGTATTGCTCAAGTTTCAATTCAGGAAGAAGCAGAGGGCAGCTTTAAAGATGTGACTAATAGCAAGATCATTCATTCAGGTCATTAGGTATGCCTCAGTGGTTTGTGGGTAGTCATCCTTTTATTTCAAGATTTTAATTTTTTTTTAGATTTTTAAATGTTTTTAATGTGTATTTATACTGCTTTTTCTCCTTCCTTTTCTCACTCCATTGGCCCCCTCCTAGCGGCTGCCCTTTGACCTCCTCCCACGACTTCCGTTCTCACATTGATAACCTCTTTCTCTTTCATTATATTTGTTTCTGTGGGCATTCATATTTAAATATTGGCAGAGCCAGACTTAGAGGAAGGACTAAGGTTGTTTAATTTAGTTGTGTTGCCTTCAGTTCTTTTGAACCCTCTAGGACAGTGGGTCTCAACCTGGGAGTCATGATCCCTTTGTGAGGGGTCACGTATCAGATATCCTGCCTATAAGATTCTACAATTCATAACCATAGCAAAATTATAGATATGAAGTAGCAACAAAATAAGCTTATGGTTGGGGTCACCGTAACATGAGGAACTGTATTAAAGGGTTGCAACACCAGGAAGGTTGAGAACCACCACTGTGGTAACTAAGAAAATAATGTAAAGAAGTTGTTCCATGGATGGCCAAAAGTGGAAGAGAGAGAGAGAGAGAGAGAGAGAGAGAGAGAGAGAGAGAGAGAGAGAGAGAGAGAGAGAATTTAAAGTCTTATTAGGAAGGGGGCGGTGAGTGGGTGGAGGGAAAATAGACATGGGATTGGCATTTACTCACCTCCTATTCCTGTCTCACATGCAAGTAGATGGTTTTGTTCATTATTTCATTTAATCCTCGCTAAAGCCGAAAGGTTTTTATTATTGTCATTATTATAAGTAAGGAAACTCAAGGGAGAGGTTAAGAAAATCACCTTAGGTTACACAAAAAATCCACAGGGAAGACATTTTATTAACTCCAGTGTCTAACTAAAACAATGCTTTTCCTGGTACAGCACGCGTAGGTACTGTTTTCATTCTCATTGAATGCTATTGGTCTGTGACTGTTCAGGTCACCTTAACTCTTTCAGGTCCTGGCTGATTGAATCATCCTGTTTTGTAGGACGTTGTGAATCCTGAGTAGCGACTCCTGAAGATGCACTCATTCCTTTAACACACAGTTGTTACCTGTGAGGTGTTGAGCTTAGGACTGGTATTCTATCAGATGCTGAGAGGGATGTGATTCTGAGAGACCAGATCTTTTGGGTTCAGACTCCATCTTAGAGATCCTGACCTAAGATTGAACTCAAGTTAACAGGCTAGTACCTACCACCAGTTTCTAGGCTACCACCCAAAAAGACCTGTGTCTAGCACCAGTTTGCAGGTTATTCCCCCAACAAATCTGTACCCCCAAGTTACAAGCCCTCCCCTGACACTTCACTTCCTAACAACCACCGATCAGGAGGAAAACAGAAGTTAACTTTATGGTTTGGCTCCCAGCACCAGCCATGATAAAGGCCATAATGGGCCCCCAATCAGATGTGCTCAGTCTAGATACCTCCTTCTTGTCTTTATAAATGCTTGCCTGAAACTTTATAAATGCTCCACCTTCCTGCTGTGTCAAGCTTGATAGAGGGCCCAAGCTCGAGCTTGAATAAAGAGACCCTAATGCGATTGCATCGGATTCAGCTTCTTGGTGGTCTTTGGGGCTCATGAACATTTCCTGGCACAATGGTTCCTGTCTGTGGGAATGCACACTCTGGGTGTGAGTGTTCACTCTTTCCACATTGAAAGAGGCAAGCTGCCACATCCAATGAGTGGGACCAAATAGAACTCAGCTCCAGGAGGCTATAAGGATGATATATGTACAGGCCAACTGAATATTGTGGTTATATATGTATGAATGTTATTAGGAACTTGGCCTGACCTGAAAGCATGATGAAGTTCTAGGTGAGTAGACTATTTCCCCATTTTATTTCATTTGAAATGTTACTCCCCAATTGCTTGCTAGTCTTTTCCTTTCAAGGATTTTTTTTTCTGGATGTCACTGGTACCAAGATTAGCAGAGTGCAGAGCCTCTGTATGAGTGATGCCAACCGTGTTTGAAGGCGCAGTGTTTGCCAGAAAGGAAGCAGAATTTTCACCTTTCAGATGCCACCTGCTTTTTGTTTACAGTGCCCTGAAAGACAGACAGGGGAGTTTAAAGTGAAGTTCTCAGATGGTTGACATATGAAACTATCTATCAAATTATACTATTTTTTAAAATCCATAAGCATGCAGAAAAATATCTAGGAAGAAAAAAAAATACCACACACAGAGGAAGGACCTGGGACCATAGCTCACAGTCAAATGGAATTTTATTGTTGCCATTATGAGATTTTCCTTAGAAAATGTATTCACTTGTGATTCTTATAATTAAAAAACAACACAACAAGCAAATTTAATGAACTGAACTTGTGATGTTCCAGGAGAGAGTGGATTGTTGACCTGAAATAAGACAGAGGATAGCATATCCCAGGAGCTGAGCACAAAAGCTCTTGCTCTAGAGGGCCTGGGCTTGAATTTCTGCTCTCCTGCTCACCAGCTGTGTCACCTGAATACATGACCTGGCCTATTTGTGTCATAGCTGTTCCATCCATCAATAGATTAGGACCTATAACCATACATAGATTAGATTAGTGATTGTTTCAATCATTAAATGACTTAGGATATGGAAATACTTGATTATTCATACTAAGGCCTCTGTAAATATTACCTAGTATTTTAGGGAAACAAACAAGATTGGAGTAGGCTCGCTAGGGAGAAAGGATAGATATTTAAGACAGAAGTGGACATGTGACTGATGCTGTCTTGGAGGTATCTCTCAAATCCCATAATCCTTTGATCATCCCTTCACTTGTACAGCCTGAGGTCATGCGGGGTGACTTGTAAAGACTCTACCAATCCTCCGGCAGGTGTTTAACTTTGTGATCGGGAACGAAGGGTCACATCCCTTAGCCTCTCCAGTCAATTCTGTGATTAGTGGGTTCTTAAATAGCCACACTACCCACCCTTTGTGTTTACATTTTCTCTTGTAGCGAACACAATGACTATTCATATTACAGTAGATATAAAACGGCATTTCTCCTCTTTCCCTTCTTCACCCTGTTCTATTTTCAGCCGCAGACAAGTCTACTTCTCTGAAGAATGTTACGGAAAGTCAGACAAGTCAAAGGAAAGCCTTTCTACCTCTCCTGCATTACTTAGATGAAAACCCAAAAGTCGAGGTGGGGTAGAGGTGGGAGGGACGAACACCCCGCTCCATGCTCTAATTATTTTAATACAGGATGAGAAAATACTCTTTGAGAAGACATACAGCATTGAATCCATTAGTATTTAGGCAGTGTCGAGAAAACTCTACATGGTTGTGTTTTGAATAAGCGCATCTACCGAGTTAGTATCTCTCTCTTGTCTGCCTTGTCTTTGAGTTTCTCAACCATTGTGGAAATTTGGCGTCTTAATTGATTCGATTCATAAGACACTGGTAGAATGGGTTCTTAATTTCGATCTAACTTCCCCCTTCCCTTCCCCCTACTGTCTCATGTCTACATGGTTCTTCATTATGACCCTAAGTAAAGTTTTGATGGCACTGTAGCCATTCATCTGTCCAGGCAATTATTTGAGCTTTTCCTGGAGGTCTTTGTTTAGCTTTTTTTGGCCTTGCTGTGGATCATAAACCTGGCCAATGTCTAGAGTCCGCAAGAAGTGTAACCAATGTGTGTGTGTGTGTGTGTGTGTGTATCCTAGCCATGACCCCAGTGCCTTTCTCTGGTACCCTACCTTAAGCACACATTCTTGTTACTGTTGCCCTTGTTAAAATCTTTTTTTTTTTTTTTGTATACCCAGAGTGTGGATTTATGTGCTTTGGGCTTTTCCTCATAATAGATTTTTTTTCTCATTCATGTATTGGGAATGCCTTCATGTAGCATAATGAAAGTGAAACACGATTCTCAACTGAGAATGTACTCTAATATCTTAGGAAGCTCTAAAGCGTGCTCTTGAAAATGCTCCTTTATTGCAGTGTAATTGGCATACAATGAACTGCATCGATTATGGGAGTCCAATTGTGAGCCCAATTATGAGGCTTTGTCTAGAAGCCCCTTCTTAGGGATGAGCCTGTCTTTCTTTCTGTCTTCAACCTGAACCTCTCAGGGGCATTGCCTTAACTCTCTTTAATTACTTGCCTTGTAAAAGTCCATTTTCAATCCCTCTCAATCAGCCATCTATTTCCATTACTCACCTAAAATTGCTCTTTAAAACTTTCAGCTGCCGAATCCGGTGGGTATTTGTCTAGCCTTTTAAAAATGGAGATTCTTTTTGACATTTGCCCCCATTGGCCAATCTGTTATTTATTTATTTATTTATTTATTTATTTATTTATTTATTTATTTATTTGGAAAATTTAAACTTTCTTGGTATCCACTGCAACAACCTTCTGGCACTCTCTTACCACCGACGTGGTTGCTTCTCAGTGCCCATGTTCCGCTGGCTTACACTCTCTTTTGTTTATCCTCCTCGGCTATCTCTGTCTCTATACAGTCCCTACTACCTGTGCACCAGCACCCATTGGTTTAGTAGTATTAAATGCTTGTGAATGAGTTCAGCAAATTATTTCATCTTAAGCCTTCCTGATACTCAGATCTGTAAGCAGGGCTGATAGATGGGAAAAAAAAAGTTCAATCAGCCAAGCAGACTAGCATAGTGAAGGGCTAAGTGGGGTCCTGCTCCCACAAAGTTATATTTCACCTCCACCTAATTAGACAATGACTATGGAAACCTTAACAAGGATACGCTTAGAAAGAGATAAATGCCTAAATGCCGCAAGGAAAGAATAGAATAGAACGGCCTAGAAAGCAAGAGGAGGCTACGGGGTAGGGGGTCGGGGGTGGGGCGCTCCTTAGACAACATGGCGGGAGAAAGCATCTCAGGGGTGAGGCACTCCAGCTCTTTGCTGGGCGGATACATGAAGCTTCCTTTCTCCCGCAGCTCTGTAGAAAAAGGCTCAACCGATCCCAACCATTCGAAGGAATTCGTTGGATGAGTGGGAGGCCTTGCGTTTATTAGACTCCCTCCAGTGTAGTCAGAACAAGTGTTTGTTTTACTTTCTTCAATATTTGAGATGAGATAATCTCCTTCCTGACTTAAATTTTGTGCGTGCATGCATGCGAGTGTGTGTGTGTGTGTGTGTGTGTGTGTGCATGCGTGTGTGTGTGCATGCGTGTGTGTGTGTGTGTGAGCGTGTGTGTGAGTGTGTGTGTGTGTGTATGTGTGTTTAGCGCTAGGGAAACTTCTGAAACGAGAGGGACTTAATGAGAAAAGCTTGGTCCCCTCCTTACCAAATGCAGCACCTTGAAGCCCTGCAAGTTTTCCAACATACAAGGAGGAGATCAAATCCACTTGCCTTGTAAGTGACATCCTGAGTGTTTATGGAGAAACTGGGTTCAGGGTACCGGGTTCTGGAAATGGATTCACGCAAAGATTTTTCTGGAAGGAGAAAACAAACAGTAAAAAAGGAAACACATCAACAAATGTGTGTCCAGAAATGATAAACACTGTTCATAAAGAGGGGGTAGGGAGTTGGAAAGTAATGAAAGAGATGAAACTTTAGAAAAAGAAGCATCTTCTAGGAACAGATATTTTTATTTGGGGGTGGGGGTTATTGCAGTTCCCCCATTTATCTATTATTATTATCATTATCATTATCATCATATATTGACTGTTGCAGGCAATGGGTCTCAATATGACATTTCCATCAGAGCATTTAATGTATTTTGATCATATCTGCTTCTATTATTCTTTCTTATCCCCCCTCCATACCATGTTCCTCTCTCTTTCACTTCCACGAACCATTTCCTTCCCCTGAACTTCATATGTGAGAGAACCCATGTGACTCCTGTCTTTGTGAGACTGGACTGTTTCCATTAACATGATACATTCTATCTATTTTTTCATGCAAATGACATGATTTTATTATTTTTCTCAGCTGTAAAAAGTCCCATTGTATGTGTGTGTGTGTGTGTGTGTGTGTGTGTGTGTGTATCACAATGGCTATCTTTACCCATTAATCTGCAGATAGACAAGGAGGCTCATTCCTCAAGCCTGGCTGTTGTGAATGGGGTTATGATAAACACGGATGTGCAGGTATCTTTACGGGAAGCTGACTGATCCCCTTGGACAGAGCCCCGAGTGGTACAGCTTGATCAGAAAGCCTTTCTATTTTTTAATTTTCTGAGGAAAGATGATCCTCAGGTGGAGAGAGACACTTTCAGCCATGAGGAGAGTTAGGGGAGACGGCATGATACGGGGTAGTGGGGGATGGAATCTTGTATCTTCACAGAAGGTGGGGTTGGCCAGTTTGGCTGAAGCATGGCATGAAGGGGTGATCAATGAAGCCATTGCATCAAAGGCAAGGTCTCCTACACCATGGAAAGGAGCCGAAATATGTCCTCCATTCAGAGGGAAGCCAGGAAAAGCTTTGAATCATGGGAGTGACATCATCTGGTGCAATTAGCCTTTTAGTGGGAGCAGCGACTGTTCTGTAGAAAACAAAAGCAAGGCTGTGTTTTAATCTGGCATGGTTTCTGATGCATACATGAGCCAGACAAATGTTTCTCAGGAAAAAGGAGTCATCAACCTATTGTACATATAAATGGATAGCTCTGGCCTTTACATGAGTTGTTTTCTTACTCTCCGAGAACAATGCTACCTAGAATGTGTAATGGATGTGGCTCATTGTCCCCAAGACCTGGGAACAAAATGTTTTTTCAAGGCAGAGGGCAGCAAGTCTGTTAACCAGAGGTATGGCCTGTTTAGCAAAATGATAATTTCCCATTTTTGACTTTACTGTTTATATAATTTATACCTTTTTATAATCGAGTCACAAACATGACATTTAGGCTAGAACACAAAGTTCTGTTGTTCTACAGACTCCAGTGTCAACAGAAAACTATTTTTTCCCGTGTTTTCATTGTTCTCAATAAACCAAAGTCGTAAAAGGTCCGAGCTCAGTTCTTGTACTAGATATAAGATTGATAAAGAGTTTATGTGTCATGTGTTTAGTTTTGTTGTAGAAGAGGGAGGCTATGTTTAAGATAAGAGTTTTGCTGCCCTACAAGAGAAAGGATGTGGAAATGAACCTGTACCTAACTTTGTTCTTGATGGAGGAAGAGTATGTAGCAGAGGTTCCTTTGCCTAGACCATTTGGCTTCTTCATCGAAAGTCCCATAACCCCTTCACCCCCCAGGAATTACAATTTTTCATAAGTAGTAAGGAAAAAGAACTAAAGAATTGCTACTGCTAAAGAGAATACAGAAGTCCTTGGGTCTTGATTTTCACTGTTTTAGGTTTCTGCTTGAAGATGCTTGTTCTTAGAGAATGGATAATGCCAACCAGGGGAATTTCTGCTTGAGATTTTCAAACGACCCAGCAGGTCACTTGACAGAACCTTGTAGGAAGCATTTTGGGAGGAGCATGGGCTTTGAAGTCAACCTGGAACGTTGAGTCCTGTCCCCAAGAGTCTTGCTATGTGGCTTTCCACAAGTCACAAAAGTCTTTGTACAGGAAATGAGAAGCCAGCGAAATTGCTGACTGTAAAGCACTTTGAAAATACTGGTCCCTGTTTTGATGATCATTGTTGTTATTCTGTTGGCCAGTTTCTCCTTCTAAGGATGACTTTACTTAACAGACTTGTTTGGGTTTCTGGTAGCATCTTTACTTTGGAAGAACATGTTCTGATGACTCAAGCACACATCTAAAGTTTGGAAGAATGAAGGTCTTATTAGAAGGTTCTGGGACAGGTAGTCCAGGAAGCTTAACTATACCTTATCTTGAATGAGCATCAATTCAGAGCTAAGGAGTGCAGCAGTGTTCGAGGATGATGAATTCTGTCGTGGGTGGGGAAAAAGCAGGGGAGAGTCTTCACAGAAAGAGGTAACTCAGTGGCCTGCACAGAGACAAAACAGACCGAGAAAGACCCTGTCCCAGAACTAGACCAGCCCCTGTGAGGGGGCAGGCACCAGGCAGAAGGATCTATCAGGAAGTAATCTCAGCAGGTACAGCATGCATCTGGTGAGCATGGCAGTAGCTAGCCAGCATGTCATTTTTCCAGCATAGCTATCAACAGAAAACTGAGAGAAGGAAGGAAGGGCAGGTCCCCACAGGCCTGGTGACAGGCACAGAAGAGAGTGATAATAATAATGCTCTGTAGACAGGCAGCAGCTAATCCAGACCAGGAAGTCTGAGAAGGAGGGTCTTAGAGAGCTTTCTTACCATTATGCCCTACCTTAATCCCCACCCCCACCATCACCTCCTATACCAAACATGTACAGGCCATATACAAATACACACACACACACACACACACACACACACACACACCTCAAACACAAACAGTCCATACACAGTTACACACATATACCCCCACCTTTACTCCAAACACATACCCTCACCCCACTCCCCACACACAACCCATACACAGATACACACACACACTCATTGCCATCACAAACACTTACAATACACACACACTTACCCCAAACACACACAACCCATACACACACACACACACACATACACATGCTCACCACAAACACACACACACACACACACAACATTTAAAGATACACACACATACACACACACACACACACACACTCACCCCAAACTCACACAACCCATATACAAATAAGCACACACGTAAATCATATAAAGATACACACACTCTCACCCCAAATGTACACAGCCCATACACACACACACTCATCCCAAATACATATAACCCACATACAAATGCACATGCACACACACACCATCACCCCAAATACACATAGCCCATACATACACACACTCACCCCAAACACATACAACCCATATACAAATGCACACACATACTCACCCAAACACACACACACACACACACACACACACACACACACACACACACACCCTCTGTTAAAAGTTATAGCTACTTATCCAGCAAAGGCTCTAGAGTTAGAAGGCTCTAGTTTCAGCCCTTTTTCATCACTGAATATCCATGTGCTTTGAGCAAATTTCTCCAACGTTTTCTAGCACAGGGTCATTGTAAACTCCTCAAGAGAGGGTTACTGTGAGGAGGAAATGCCATCACGTACAGGAGGTGAGACAGCCCGGGACGTAACCGTAATGTAGACTCACTGAGAAGCATGGATGAAAACAAAACCTAGAGTCCAGTGTTGTAGACGGAAAATGGTTCCACAAAGAGATGCTCTTATGGAGGAGGGACAAGCCAAGCCAAAAGTCAGATCCCAGAGGGCAGAGCTCATTAACCAGAAATCTCTTTTGCCTGAGACTCCGGGTTGGTTCTGTAGTGTTGCGCAAGGCTGCGATTCTGGAGAGAGTCAACAGGAGGCATGCTGTGTCTAGAAACATGGGACGTATAGCACCTCACAGCCAGTAGAGGTGTGTGAGCGAGCTGTTCTGGAATGGAGGTAGAGGCAGCAGAGCCACACATTCACAGGCATGTCTGGAAGCTGGATAGAGGTTGAGTTCCAAGGTCAAAACCGAGAGCTGGAGGTTGGCTTAAAAAATAACCAGGACTCAGCCTGAAATGTTCAGGAGAGTAACACATGTGTAACCCTGGGTTTAGTAACAGATGGGCCAGGGTGAGTGAGAAAGTAACTGAACAATAGTGAGCCTAGCTGGCTGGCCTGGTAGGCAAGTTCCAGAAGAGAAGGGCAGAGTTACCTGAAGGGTGAAGGAAGCCTTCTTTCCAAACAGAAGGGTATCGATTGTGAGGAACACAGAGATGGGAATGAGAGAAGATGACAATGGTTTGAAGTGGTGGCCTCTGTCTTAGCGCAGAACAAAACAGGTAGGCTGGCTGATCTTGTGGCAAATTGACACACAGATTAGTGTCATCGGAAAGGAGGAACCTCATTTGAGAAAATGCCTACGTAAGATCCTGCTGTAAGGCATTTTCTTAATTAGTGATCAAGGGGGGAGGGTCCAGCCCATGGTGAGTGGTGCCGTCTCTGGGCTGGTGGTCCTGAGTTCTATAAGAAAGCAGGCTGAGCAAGCCAGTAAGCAGCATGCCTACTATTTCCTGCCCTGTCCTGGCTTCCTTTGGGGATGAACAGTGACAGGGAAGGGTTAGCAGAATAAACCCTTTTCTTTTCAACTAGCTTTTTGGTCAGAGAGTTTAGTTGCAGCGATAGAGACCCCAACTAAGCCAACAGTCATCTCAGAGGGGTCCGCAGAGGATGAAGCCAGGACATTAGTAGAAAATGTCAACTTTCTGATTGTGGAGAATTTGTGAGGGAGCTGACTAGAGATGAGTCAGCCCACGGTTGTGGCTTGTGCATCTCTGGAATGTACCTACCCAGGCTGGGGCTCGTTTGGAAACAGAAAGTCACCCATACAATGGTCAAAAATAGTAAAAACCAGCCTCCACCCTCCATCCTAGCTAAGACCAATGGCCTGCACTGCCATCCACAATTCCTACCTCTGCTTCTCTCTTTCACACCGCTGGGCAGTTTCAGTCCCACCTCACAGTACCAGCCCAGCTCAGTGAGGCCACCCAGGCAACCTGGAGGCTCAATACCTGCTCTTGGTTCTCACGTACTAGATCTGTAGATTGCAAATCCTCTTTCTTCTTAAAGTGCTGTTCCTGTGTTTTGTGTGATGTGATGGAGTCTTTCTCAATTTGCACACTATTAATAATTAATTAATTATTTTACAAATGCACCTGTTGTTTGTTTGTTTATTGAGATAGGCTTGGTCTCTCTTGACCATGCTGACCGACCTTGAACTCTCTTTAACCTCCTGGCTCCACCTCCTGACTGCTAGGATTACAAGAGTTCACTACCACATCCAGTCCCAAGTCTCCTGTTCAAAGTCACAAGACCAGGCTTTCCTGAAGCCTTACGGGAAGGCCTTTTGCTGCTCTGTGATCGGATGTGCCCTCTGCAGAAAGCATATAACAAATAAGGGCAAAATATAGGATGCTTTGCTTGGAGGACAGGGTCTCCTAATCATAGGTGAGTTCCAGACACGTGTCGGAAATGAGATACCTGAAGTAGGTTTCAAGGAAGCCTCCGAGCAAAGGCCCCATGTTTGCCCTCTTTCCTGGAGTCTTTTGGTAGATTCTACCCGCTTTTATGTCTTCTACCTAGGTTGATATCCATCACCTCTAATTCCATTGGCTATAAAGTCTCTGTTTTGAAAAATATACACACAAGGAACCTCCTAATGGCTGTGGCAGAAGAAACAAGGGACTTGGGTTGGGACTTAATGACCTAGAAATCTTACTGTGGACCTCGGAAGTCCTGTGCAGGGAGTTTGCCAACAGGGTGTCTCAGACAGAGCAGGGAAATCAGCGTTATACTCTCTTCAGAGACTCCTGGCTCATCTCCTCAATTCCTCAGTGTGACCCTTTGTTGTAACCCTGGCCAATTTAGTAACATGTCTCCCCATACAATGCCTGAATCAACATCTGAATCTTCATGTTTGAGGCTGGATGGGTCAACATCACATGCCTTACCATTTTGTAAGGCAATGTGAGTCTGTCCTTCCTGGTCTTTTCAAATGACCTGTCTTTCAGAAGGATACACTCGGGTATGGTCCAGGGATCATCTGAACCTCTAGAAGCTATAGGTACATAGCCCTTCATCGTGTGCTTGAGAGGGCCAACCTGGGGGTAATTATTAAGTCCGCAGCAATAAGTATCGTGTAGACTGCCTCAGAAATTAACTCAATGCAGAAATTGAGGTCATGTGGCTTTCTGAAGTGCAAGGACAGATGGCATATGGGTTCAATTTTGCCTTCAATTTCTCTTTGAAGTTAATAGGCATGGCAGGTACTTATCTAATCATGCCATTTGGACCAGCGTGTTCTGCACATTCAGGACTTTGTAATGAGATGCAATGTTTATGTTCCAGGCTCTTCCCTACAGACTGCAAAAATACCCTTTGCTCAATCCTGTCTAATCATTACAAGTGTCAACAGTCAAAGCTAATGACAGAAAGTAGGTTTATAGGGCAGTAACCCTGCCTGCTTGGCACAAAAGACCTATTCCCAGAAGGGAAAAAAAAGAGAGATTTAAACAATTATGTGAACCTTGGTATAGCTAAGGGAGCGGTAGTGGCTTGGGGATTTCAAAATCATAATATTATATATATGTATATATGTATATATATATATATGTTCAGATTGAGTCAACATTTAAATGGGAAGTATGGGAAGGCTGGTGTTATTTAGAAGACTGAAGAGGTGTTTTGCCTTCTTTTATTTTTTTAAGAGCAAGCTTAAAACCTCCCAAATTTTCCTCTGTGTGTCCATCCATCCAAACACCAAAGAAGCCCCCTTTAAAGGTAAGTTCTATATATTCAATGTTTACCAAGTACTTTCTGGGTTCCTTGTGTTGACCTGGCTATGGAGAGTCACAGATATCTGGGGACTGAGCGATAGTTTGTTCTCAATGTGATTATGAATCCCTGTGTTACAGTCTGTTTAGAGCCTGACTTCCAGTCCTGGATACTCAATGCACACCCTCTCAGAATGAGATGCCTAAGGACTATCTTAAAATCTTGTAAAATATTCAGGTGCGAGGGCCCTAGCCCAGAAATTCCAGTCAGCTGGACTTATAAAGATCATGGGGAGGTTTTGCACTTTTATCTTAGCTACAGTTTTGGATAAAGCTAGCACCCAGGGCTATGTTACTGGTGCAGTAACTGGGAACCTCTCCTGAGATGTGAAACACATTCTCAGGCCACTGAAGTGCTGAGAGCTTTGGGAAAGACAGCTTTAGTTGTGGTCCTAATGTAATCTCTGCCTCTATTCCAATTGGATTCCTTGTTTTTTTTTTTTTTAAGAAATAATAGCTTAATTGATGTGTGTGTGTTTATATGTATATATATATATATATATATATATATATATATGTATGTATGTATATACACACACACACATATGGGTGTGGGTGGGTATGCCTGGAAGGGGCATCAAATCCCCTAGCACAAAAGCTAAAAGCAGTTGTGAGGCACTGGACATTGCTTTTGGAAGCTGAACTCAGGTTCTGTGTAAGAGCAGTGGGTGCTCTTATCTACAGAGCCATCTCCCCAGCCCGCAACTGTAGTTTTGTAAAAAACAAAACAAAACAAAACCCCCAAAACAAAAAAACACAAACTAACAAAAAGCAAACAAGAAACAAACAAAAACCCCTTCATTTCTACATTTGTTTCATCATTTTTTAGATAGTGGGCTTGAGCTGTTGAAGATGGAAAGGGTTGAGCTGTAATATGGCAATGGTTTTATTTGCCTGCCTCATTGTGTTCTCATAACTGATACATGAATATCATACCACCACCACCCCAGTGCCCCCCAGCTTGCTCACATGACGGGTGGTGACAAAGTACACAAGACCTATTAGTGAATAGAATATTTGGAGCCTGTGTCTTTCCAGTCCACCTTTCTGTTTCTTTCACAGCAATGCAGGACCAACTGGCTCATCACCTCCCTAAGTGTGTGTCATTAATATGGAGCCTGCTGATCACACTTCTCTTTGTAATTTCATAGGTTTACACAATGGCAGAGTTTAGGGGTTTGTAGCATTGACATGCAGCAAAGGCCAGAAGTCTTTTTTTTTTTTTTTGCTACTTCTTCTTTTTCGGAAAGTCGATCTGTGATCTGCCAAAAAAAAAAAAAAAAAACTGGAAGTGATCAAGTTCGAACACGATTCTCAACTTGTTATTTTCTCTTCGCTTTTTGTTCTGTGCAAACACACGGCTTGGCATAGATGCAACCCGCAACCCATTCCTCTCATTTGTAGCATCCAGAAACCTAATCCCTCTGTCTCCCATCCCTCTGCCTCTGGCTGTGCTCAGTCACTCCAGAGTGACCTTGGGGAGGGCATTGTTTACACTTCACTGAACCTGGGACTCTTCTTGCTTGGAGCTCAGGGAAGGAACAGGAAAAACCCGCAGAAGGAGCTCAGCCATTTCAGACTATAAACAAGCAGTCCAATGGGAATAGGGGCAGAGATTACTCTAGGACTGCAATTAAAGGCCTTTCCCAAGGCTGTCAGCACATCTGGCTGAGCAGTGGCCTGAGAATGTTGCTCACATCCCAGGAGAGGCTGCCGGTTACTATGGCAGTTATGTGGCACTGGGTGCCTGCTTTACGCAAACTTCAATGTACCTTGCTTTATCAAAACAATGTTTTTCACACATGTACATATGCCTACTAATGTATGAGTACATGGTTTCCACAGTCTACACACAGAAACAGTAGGAAGTCTAATGCTAAAGCTTCATTAGAGGTAACAAAATTAACCTTCAAAGGTTAATTTGTCCGAGGGCAAACGCTTGGGAAATAAATGAGGACAATTTAGTTAACAAATGTTGTGTAGCTCCAATGGTATCATTTTCCTATTGGTAGCACAAACCTACACTAATTTTTAAATAAAGTTTTTACTGTGATCATTTGGGAGACACAGAAGAAACAGGCATTGTGCTTTCTGCCCTCTCATATTTGAGGAGAAAAGACTATGTGTATATTATTGAATGAGTTAATGAGATATGCATAAAACCACAGTGAAGGGCTAGAGAAATGACTCAGTCTTTCAGATCCCCTATTGCTTTTGCAGAAGACCTGGGTTCAGTTCCCGGCACCCATGTTGTGGCTCACAATCACCTGTCACTTCAGCTCCAGACGATTTGACTCTCTCTTCTGACCTCTACAGATACCAGGCGCGAATGCCGTGAGCATACATGCACATACAGGGAAAACAGTCACACACATAATGTAAAAACAGATAAACCTAAAAACAATGGCGAAGCCCCCAGATGAATGAGATAAATATTGGCTTTAATTCAGAGGAGAGGGTTTTCAAGGTGGATGGAAAAGAGAGAGGGGGAGGGGGATGGGGAGAGAGAAGGAACAAGAGAGCAAGAGAGCATGGAGGAGGCAAGCAGCCCCTTTTATGGTGAGTCAGGCACACCTGGCGGTTGCCAGGTAACTGTGGGGCGGAGCCTAGACTAAATGCTAACAATAGTGTGCTCTATGAGCACAGGCTGGAATACTCTGAGGCCTCTTTCAATGTTCAGACACCACAAGTCGGCACTTTGGGGCTTCTAATGTAAAGGGCAGCCTCCACGTGTTCTCTGTGTCTCCAAGTGCTTTGCTTTTTTTTCCTCCTGGAAGATGACCAGATATGGCCCAAGGACAGAATCAGCACCGACTACACACCCATTTTTTTCTTTCCCCTTGAAAAATTCAAGAGTGCAACCCACATTGGGTACTTTGCAGCAAGCTTGCTAAGTCTTGACCAACTTGGTTTTGGAATAATGAACAATGAGTCAGAGTGGAACCATTCAAAGAAACCCACAAAACATTTCTTCGAGAAAAATGTTGCTCAGATGTCTAATACACCCTGCTTGTGGTCGTGTAGAGTAGGTTATCCTCATGACAACTGGAGAGGTACTTGTGCCTTGCACTAATCCTCCTTGTTTATTCATGGAAGTATCAATTGCCTTATTTCTTATTTCCCCCAAGTAAGGGCAAAAGGTAGCTCCCGACACTGGGTCCAGGAAGAATAAAGCTAAGTAAGATTATACACGGGCCATTTCTTATGTAAAGTGCTGCCCTTCATAGTGAGACCTTAGGAATTGTTCTTTTCCTGGGACAGCCAGTGAGTCTTAACGGCTGGAAGCATCTCTCAGCAGTCTATGTAGACAGCTTATACTTTCGACTAGACTTCAGTGACTCTCTGAGGGCTGTGAAATATCATTTAGGTATGGATTGATATTCTTTTGTTTTTTTTTTCTTTTTTTTTTGATTTTTAATATTTTTATTACATATTTTCCTCAATTACATTTCCAATGCTATCCCAAAAGTCCCCCATAGCGCCCCCCACTTCCCTACCCACCCATTCCCATTCTTTTGGCCCTGGCATTCCCCTATATTGGGGCATATAAAGTTTGCAAGTCCAATGGGCCTCTCTTTCCATTGATGGCCGACTAGGCCATCTTTCGATACATATGCAGCTAGAGACAAGAGCTCCAGGGTTCTGGTTAGTACATCATGTTGTTCCAACAATACGGTTGCAGATCCCTTTAGCTCCTTGGGTACTTTCTCTAGCTTCTCCATTGGGAGCCCTGTGATACATCCAATAGCTGACTGTGAACATCCACTCCTGCGTTTCCTAGGCCCCGGCATCGTCTCACAAGAGACAGCTATATTTGGGTCCTTTCAGCAAAATCTTGCTAGTGTATGCAATGGTGTCAGCGTTTAGAAGCTGATTATGGGATGGATCCCTGGATACGGCAGTCTCTAAATGGTCCATCCTTTCATCACAGCTACGAACTTTGTCTCTGTAACTCCTTCCCTGGGTGTTTTGTTCCCAATTCTAAGAAGGTGCACAGTGTCCACACTTTGGTCTTCATTCTTCTTGAGTTTCATGCATTTAGCAAATTGTATCTTATATCTTGGGTATCCTAAGTTTTGGGCTAATATCCACTTATCAGTGAATACATATTGTGTGAGTTCTTTTGTGATTGTGTTACTTCACTCAAGATGATGCCCTCCAGGTCCATCCATTTGGCTAGGAATTTCATAAATTCATTCTTTTTAATAGCTGAGTAGTACTCCATTGTGTAAATGTACCATAATTTCTGTATCCATTCCTCTGTTGAGGGACATCTGGGTTCTTTCCAGCTTCTGGCAATTATAAATAGGGCTGCTATGAACATAGTGGAGCATGTGTCCTTTTTACCGGTTGGGACATCTTCTGGATATATGCCCAGGAGAGGTATTGCTGGATCCTCCGGTAGTACTATGTCCAATTTTCTGAGGAACTGCCAGACTGATTTACAGAGTGGTTGTACAAGCTTGCAATCCCACCAACAATGGAGGAGTGTTCCTCTTTCTCCACATCCTCGCCAGCATCTGCTGTCACCTGAATTTTTGATCTTAGCCATTCTGACTGGTGTGAGGTGGAATCTCAGGGTTGTTTTGATTTGCATTTCCCTGATGATTAAGGATGTTGAACATTTTTTCAGGTGTTTCTCTGACATTCGGTATTCCTCAGGTGAGAATTCTTTGTTCAGTTCTGAGCCCCATTTTTTAATGGGGTTATTTGACTTTCTGGAGTCCACCTTCTTGAGTTCTTTATATATATTGGATATTAGTCCCTTATCTGATTTAGGATAGGTGAAGATCCTTTCCCAATCTGTTGGTGGTTTTTTTGTCTTATTGATGGTGTCTTTAGCCTTGCAGAAGCTTTGTAGTTTCATGAGGTCCCACTTGTCAATTCTCGATCTTACAGCACAAGCCATTACTGTTCTATTCAGGAATTTTTCCCCTGTGCCCATATCTTCAAGGCTTTTCCCCACTTTCTCCTCTATAAGTTTCAGTGTCTCTGGTTTTATGTGAAGTTCCTTGATCCACTTAGACTTGACCTTAGTACAAGGAGATAGGAATGGATCGATTCGCATTCTTCTACATGTTAACAACCAGTTGTGCCAGCACCATTTGTTGAAAATGCTGTCTTTCTTCCACTGGATGTTTTTAGCTCCCTTGTCGAAGATCAAGTGACCATAGGTGTGTGGGTTCATTTCTGGGTCTTCAATTCTATTCCATTGGTCTATTTGTCTGTCACTATACCAGTACCATGCAGTTTTTATCACAATTGCTCTGTAGTAGAGCTTTAGGTCCGGCATGGTGATTCCACCAGAGGTTCTTTTATCCTTGAGAAGAGTTTTTGCTATCCTAGGTTTTTTGTTATTCCAGATGAATTTGCAGATTGCACTTTCTAATTCGTTGAAGAATTGATTTGGAATTTTGATGGGGATTGCATTGAATCTGTAGATTGCTTTTGGCAAGATAGCCATTTTTACAATGTTGATCCTGCCAATCCATGAGCATGGGAGATCTTTCCATCTTCTGAGATCTTCTATAATTTCTTTCTTCAGAGACTTGAAGTTTTTATTATACAGATCTTTCACTTCCTTAGTTAGAGTCACGCCAAGATATTTTATATTATTTGTGACTATTGAGAAGGGTGTTGTTTCCCTAATTTCTTTCTCAGCCTGTTTATTCTTTGTGTAGAGAAAGGCCATTGATTTGTTTGAGTTAATTTTATATCCAGCTACTTCACCGAAGCTGTTTATCAGGCTTAGGAGTTCTCTGGTGGAATTTTTAGGGTCACATATATACTATCATATCATCTGCAAAAAGTGATATTTTGACTTCATCTTTTCCAATTTGTATCCCTTTGATCTCCTTTTGTTGTCGAATTGCTCTGGCTAGGACTTCAAGTACAATGTTGAATAGGTATGGAGAAAGTGGACAGCCTTGTCTAGTCCCTGATTTTAGAGGGATTGCTTCAAGCTTCTCACCATTTACTTTGATGTTGGCTACTGGTTTGCTGTAGATTGCTTTTATCATGTTTAGGTATGGGCCTTGAATTCCTGATCTTTCCAAGACTTTTATCATGAATGGGTGTTGGATCTTGTCAAATGCTTTTTCCGAATCTAAGGAGATGACCATGTGGTTTTTGTCTTTGAGTTTGTTTATATACTGGATTACGTTGATGGATTTCCGTATATTGAACCATCCCTGCATCCCTGGGATGAAACCTACTTGGTCAGGATGGATGATTGTTTTGAGATATTCTTTTGTTGTTGATCCTCAATCTTCTGAAACAGGAGACCTCAAGGGGTCTATTTTCATGAAATGCCCACCAAAATTTTGCCTCAGTCTGAGCCAACTAGTGGATCACTGATTGTCAGTGCCCAGATGGTGACTACTGCCCTGTTTCTCAACCTTGCCATGAGGATAGCACTCTGTGATCTGTGACAACGAGTAGTGAAGTCATTCTTAGGGGCTTCTGGGACAGCTTTCTTTGTGCTCATCCACTGAGTTGATGGTTGGTGACTTGAGGACATGATGCATGAATCACAACCTCTGCCCTGATGTGTGAGGTACTCCCGTCTGACTTCCAAGACAACTGTGATGGGTCAGATTCCCCCCTTTTTAGTAGTTTCTTGTGCTGTTTGGAGGGTGTCAGATAAACCCTTGGGAAGTTTGTCAGCTGGTCTGATTGACTAGCAGGATTTTGTTTCCCATAATCGGGTGGCCATTTAATCACCTTCTTTGCCGTTGGGTTCCCAAGTTAATAGAGCTCTGAAAAATAGAATCCCTTCTAATTAACTTTTACCACATGGTTTAATGCTATAAAGACTTTTACCAGGGGGTTTAGGTCATTGTACAAAAGCCCCTCTTCCCACTCATGGGGGGCAGGGGGCTGCTCTGCTTGCTGTGAAACTGAGGTGTTCCCAGATAGTGTAACCTTCCTTCAGTTCTTACATGTAGGCTTCCTTATGGGCTTTGATTCTACAAGAGTAGCTAGACAGTGCTCCTCAGACTGGACTGGGCGGCTGAGGGTTCTGAAGGCATCCTGGCCCCCACGAGTGCTAAGTAGTCCCAGTGACCACAATGTGGTTGACATTGTCCCAGTGAATGACAGGGCTTGAGAGATGGGGAAACCACACAGCAGTAAGAACTGGCAAGCTTCCAAGCTTACTGTGTGCCAGAAGAGGAGCCCAGTGGTTTACATGTGCTCTCTTATCTGATTTTCATCATAGTCCAAAAAATGCTTCTATATCCCCACCTTGCAGATGCGACTGTTGAGGCTCTGAAAGGCCAAATTATTTGCCTAAAGCCGTATACACAGTGACAGACTTATGTCACTCGTGTAATTTGGATCCATGGGCTGTTGAATTCTGGAACCTATCCTTTAACTGTTATACTGGCTTAGTTCTGTACAAATACTGCCAGCCTCAAGAACAAACTGTATCTAGATATAAATAACACATAAATATGGGCAGGCCTGGTTCATGGACATATTTCTTTAGAGCTCTAAGGAACAAGTTAGCTTTGTGACTTTGACAGAAAACAGAAGGTAGGTTGTGAAGTTTCTTGGGTAATTCTAGGTACTTGGACACCTGTTCAGCTATTCTGGGATTCTGTGGTGGGGGTAAGGGGATACAGGGAGGGTGAGGTCATTATTGCAAAAACCATTTCCTGAAAGCTTGACTTCAGGAAATGCAGGAGCATTAAAAATACCCATTGTGTGGGAGCCGTGGCCAGAACATGACTCACATTTAACAATTGTGTCCATAGGTCACAAAGGATTTGAGGAACATTGGAGATATTCATACAAAACTCTGTCTGTGGGTGGTTCATTATGAAACGTTCAGTAGGTTGCGAATCATGTTACCATTTCAAGAGTGACATTTACAAGTTTTCCTGGAAACTGTGAGGCCAGACTTCTCCATTCATACATTGATTTGGTTGTCCACCTACTAAGTACAAGGACCTTCATTAGTTCCCTTAGGATATTAGAAAAAGAACTAAGTTGTGGTCTTGACCTTTGCGGTGTATAGGAAGCACCTGCAGGAAAATGGCCTTCTTTGTAAATTTGCCCACATCTTTGCTTTCACAAAAGGAAGGCCAACTCTTAAAGGAAGATGCTTCAGTTCATTTCCACCACAAAGAAAGGGCTCTAAGTAAATCTGCCAACTCTCAGAACTTATTCCCAGCAATCCCTGGGAGAGGCTTGGCTTGGGCTTGGTAGGTACTTTTTCTGTCATTATAAGAATGAGACCAGGTGAAGGGAACAGAAATTATTAATTGAATGATCCTGTGCATTTTTTTAAAAATTGGCACTGAGAATGTTTTTGTTTATTATTTCTAATTTATACTTTATTCAAACTTATATATTCTAAATAAGATACATACATATGTATTACAAAAGGCAGTAATAATCTTCTCCTAGGAGGCTACGCCAAACTCAAGGTTCAGAATAGCATCAATACTTTGCATTTCCCTATGCCTTCTTACTCTGTCCTAGCATCCCATCTCTCCCCTTTGGAGGAAACCATTGTCTTGAAATTATGCTTATAAGATACAGAATGGAGGTCTCAACTCCTCCAGTCTGTTCACGATGAGGCAAAGCTGAAGGAGAAGTAGCTTAGTACCCAGGGTTCATTTCACCATGGCAGACAGACCCATATTGGTGGCTGTGTTTATTTCCATACAGGCTCCTACTGGCTACATGGAGACATAGTGTCTGGCAAAGGAGTGGATCATCTGAAGACCTTGGTATTAGAAGTGAATCCAGGACCAATCCTCATGAATGACTCTGTAGGAACCAGGCAGATATGAAGGCTAGGGTGATGGCTCAGTCAGGAAGAGCCCTTTCTGTGAAAGTATGAAAACTGAACTTAAACCCTAGAATCCATATAAAATAGTAAATGCAGTCACATGTGCACCTATAATCCCAAGTGTCTGGGAGGACAGAAAACAAGAGGGTCACTGGGGCTTGCTGGCCACCAGCCTGGTAAATAAGGCAGAGAACAACAAAACAGGACGCTTGATGCCTTCCTCTGGCCTCCATTGAGATATACCTCTCTGGGAATGAGAATGCTTGTGCTCATTCACCACACACACACTCACACACACACACACACACACACACACACAGAATCGCAGAATATTTTATAAAAAGTAATAAGAAACTATTTAGTAGATATTATTTAATATTCTAATTTTGTATTGTTTTGAAAAATTCAACTAAATACCATGAGTTAATAACTGGTGATCAAAATAAACTTTGGAAGGCTGAAATATTAGCTCACTAGAAACACGGAGGAAAACATGTTATTATCAACTCTTCAGAGAGGCAATGATTTTCTTTTTTAAACTTTGAAATGACAGAGGAAACCACAAGGAGAAATGATTGACACCTGCAGTTACATAAGAAAGTGGTAAATATACAACCAGCAATATAACTTAGGCCAGCAGATGGGAGCGACTTTTATCTAACATGACACCCAAGCTCTCATCTGTGGGGGAAACTCCCAGGAAGCTGAGTACAGTGGCAAACTCTTTCCAATGTGTTGGATGAAGAAGGAATGGAGAAAGATGAGCTCCAGGTGGGAACAAGACAGCTGTTCACACTGTGCATGAGGAGAAGGTTGTGGGCCTGATACCCAGGTATGTCTCCTGACTCTTTGGGAACTGGGGGATTGAAATGGTTCTAGGACAAATGAGATTGTTGCTATCTAGATCTTTGTCTATTGAGGTGGGGTCACTAGAATGTAGGAGCTACAAAAGCACTCAGATATAGCATTTGGGAAGAACTGGGAAACATTTCTCAAGACTCTGACAAGGAAATGAGCTGTTTCTGCTGGGTAGGGAGAGACAGTGCCTCGCAGAGATCTTATGGCAGATAAGGACATACTGCAAGGAAGTAGTATTAGTAGTAGACAGACTGTCTTTTTGCTTTAAGAATCCACAGGGTAGTGGGTTCATAGGACAGTGAAACAGGACTCAAAAAGCCACACAGGAACTCAGAGGGAATAGAAGCTGAGGCCTTTCATGGATCTCCCATTGCATGCTTATTTAATATGTGGGGAAAATGATGTAAATCAATTCATACTGCTGCAATGACAAGCAGCAAGGAAAAATAGAATAGTAATTTCCTAGCAGTAGCCAACAACATGCAGCTGAAAGGCATCCCATTGCTGGAGGATGCATGTCACTGACAGTGGGCTCTGAGAGTATAAAGCATTGAGATAATTTTAGGTGGCATTCTCTCTGCTTCTTGCTTGCATTTCAATATGTGAACATTGAACCATCTTCCTGATATCATGCCTACTTCTTGGTGCTATAAATTTCTGCTGAGATGGTCTCTTATCCCTTTAGTATCATAAACCAAACAAGCTCTTTCTTCCGTAAATGGGTTTGGTTATGGTATTTTATCCCAGCAACAAAAAGTAACTTATGTATTCGTGAGTGGTATCAATGACCCCAGAGAGGCCTCTCCTCTTTCCACAATGAAAAATCACCACTTGTGATTTAATGGTCTGAAAATTTCTGAAGGAAGACTCCAGAATCAGGTAGTATACAAAAACAAATACTGTTTATTTTGTAGAAACTACTAGCATGCTAGGGCCACCATCATTTCAGAATGGTCACACAGACAATGCTATTCAAGTCCCTTTTATAACAACTGCTTAACTGCTTCTGAGATAACAACAGACTTGTAAAACCTACAGCATATTCCAAGGGGTTACAAAGACCATTAACCAAAGATCATAAAGAAGATGTATACCACAGGACCACAGGTGCAAAGACAGGAGATAAGATATTGACTGGTTTATCTATACAAAATTTCAGAGAGAGCTTAGTTATGGTTTTTAACTTTCTATGAACCTGTAAGCTAGTAACAAATGATGAATGTTTAGCCAGATTATTATTCCTAGTGGATAAATAGGTGGACTTTCTCTGTTATAAACCTCTTATTCAATTTATGACCTGAATTTATGTACAAACTCTTAGTGAACTTTTTACCATGTGATCACACACTCTGAAAGTCATCAGAGTGCTGAGAACAAAAGGCAGAGACAGACCTCCCTCCCCTGTCCTTCCTAAGACTTCCCCTGCAAAATTCCCTGCTGTGATAGATGAGAGGCTGCTTTTACCTAGCCTTCCACTGTTTTACTATGAGGTGCTAAAACTGAGACTGCAACTTCTCACCTCAGAGCAACCCAGAAAGGCAGATTAGCTGCTGAAGCAAATTACCTTACACTTAGGATGGGTAGCAAATAGTCTGTGGCCTAGTTTCTGAATGGAGACAAAATGGGATAAAAAGGATCCTTCAATGAACCAGGAAGACTGTCTTCAGGAGACATTGAATCTGCTTGTCATAAGTTTCCTGGATTCTAGAACTGTGAGAAAATTAAAATTTTTATCCGCACTCAGTGTGAGTGATTCTGTTATATAGTTGTCTAAATGAACTAAGATAATAGATAAAATGCTGAAAGCCACACATTACTTAACTGACATGATGATAGTAATAAAATAGTTTTTGCTCATTTAAAAGGCTTGTTAAGGAGACCACAGGAATGTGGAGAAACACTTCAATAACATCCACTGAAGGAACAGAATATAGAGGCTTCCTGATGCCTCTGATGTTATTGTTGTATGAAAAAGCTGTAGATGCCTGACAGGGATTCCAGTGTAATTACAATGCTCCCGTGGCCACCACCACCACTACCACCACCAGTTATGTGACTGCTGCTGTTGGAACTGTGTCCCGTTCATGTACCTGATGTCCTTTCATATCTGACAACCACTTTAGTGCTAATAACTGGTCCCCAAAGCATACAACCATAACTGTTAAGCATCTCAGAAGGATTTTTTGGCCTTTATTGTTTGTTTTTTAATAATGCTATTGTTGCTGTTTGGGTAGTTTTTAAAAATTCTATTAGTATACTGTCCTGGAGGCTGGGTGGAAAAACATTAAATACTAAAGAGGTTTGGTGCTTATTTCTATATTGTGTTGAAAACTAGCTCTTTTCTCTGATACTGCTTTTTAAAAGCTTGGGCCTAACTCTAAACTATTCAAGATTAGTCTATTTAAGGGACCTCCTAAAGACATTTTCTCATGCAAACCAATCTCCAGTGGGCCTGACCTGTGAGCTGCTACATATGTGTACACATGTCCAGTCATGCTCAGACATGTTTGATTCTTTTGGTAACAAATTCTGCTCAAATGCAAATTGGAACCTCTGAAGTGCTATAATTATTCTTCTTTGGCAGTGTGATTTGCTATGGCCTTTTAATTTGACAGTGTTTCTATATTTTATACTTACATAGAAAAATCAAAGAACAGCCTACATTGATATGTACTGATTTCTTGTGTTATATAGATTTTAATTTAATTTTCAAACATTTCTGATTCAAAACTTATTTAAAATATCCAGAAATTTATAAAGAAAACATTGATAATTTTTCTTTATCAATACAGTTTTTACTCTTTTGAAAAAAACAAATGTTAATAATATTGTGCCCTTCTATGTTTCTGTTCTGCCTGTTTATATACATAGACATAAATGTGTGCTCCATCTCTAGAAAAGTAGTGTGAACATATGATGTCCACAGCATAGTACGTGTTTGTCTTTCACAATGTCAGAATTGATGAGAAACCAAGTCACAATGTACAGTAGTTTTGTTGGCAGTAATTTGTTAAATAGTTCTATTTTCTATGATAGCTGGATGAGGCAAACACGGGTTATTTTATTCTAATTGTGTGTGTACTGTGTGTGTGTGTGTGTATGCATTTTCTGTGCATGGGTGCGTGTGTGTAGGTGTGTGTGTGTGTTGTGCTATAGAATATCTAGTTACAGAGGGGTCAAAGAGGCTGCAACAGAGTTAAGAGTTTCAGGAAGCCAGAAGCTGTGAAGCTCACAGGAATTCGAGAATCATCTGGACACAGTATTAAAGGAAGAGATGTCTGCACTGTCACTATTGTTCCTATCATTGGGGGATCTCTTGCTGGGCCAGCCATGGTGGCTTACAGGCTTACAGCTAGGTAAGACTATTGATTGTGATTTTTTTTTTCCTCTTGGAATTTTCATAGCACCTTCTGATACAATGAGAACTAGACCTCAGGGAGGAGGCTTCCGGGTCAGCACCAGAATGAATCTTCTAAGTTCTGTCTCTGAAGTTTGTGATGTCTTCAGTAACAAAGCTTACCCTGAAGCTTTTGGAGGTAACCGAGGGCAGTAACTACATCTTAAATCATTTTGGGAGTCTCTTGGATTCACCTGACCCACAACTTAAAGGAAGGTTTCTCTTGCCTGGAGTATCAGTTATATAGTTCATAATTCCTGGGGAAGTACCATCATTCTGTGTGGCATAATTTTACACACACACACACACACACACACACACACACACACACACACACACACACACACAGAGCCACCCCACAGTGTGTAAGGCATTTCCGCATGACTTTTGCAGACATCTGTAGTGTTATTTATCTCTCCTTCCTTGTTCTGCCTCCCTCTGTATCATCCTCCTTCCTCTTCCCTAGTTAAGCCCCTGCCTCCAGTTCTCCATTGATAGCACTTGGTGACATTTACTCTACGGAGCTCCTTCTCTCTGCCTGGCCCTCAATGTCAGAGTCCCTGTCCTGTCTACTTTCCTGGCTTCTATGGTCACTTCAGATTAATTTTAACAGTCAATTTGATACAACTTAGAATCACTTGGAAAGAGAGGCTTAATGAAGAATTATGCAGATCAGGTTGGCCCGTGTGCCTGTTTTGGGGGTGATTGTCTTGACTGTTAATTGATGTAGGGGGCACCCAGTTCACTGTGAGAGCCACCATATCATGAGGAGGGTCCTTATCAATATGAGTTAAGAAAACCAGCTGGAAGCAAAATCAAGCAACATGGATGTTTTTAATGTTTCTCTGCCCTTAACTGTGGCTGTGTCATGACCAGTTGCTGCCTTGAGGTCTCTGCAGTGATGGATTATAATTTGGAATCACAAGACAAATAAGCCCTTTCCTTCCCTATGTTGCTTTTGGTCAGGGAATTTTATCACAACAGAAACAAAACTAGAATAGTAATGGAAAGAACTTTCCATAAAAACAATAGTGGAAATAACTGCCAATATATTTGGTTGCACAGAAAGTTAGAAACATTAATCAATGGCAAAGAAATGAAATCATTAATACAAAAGAACTCTTGAAATAAATTAAATTGATACTTTCATAATAAAAGAATATTATGATTTTTTTAAAAACAAAAGTAAATTCAAGTCATAAAGGAGGAAATTCTAATTTGCAAAAGCATGCTAGGAGATTCTTTCATATAATATTTCATTAATTCTTTGAGCATTAAATACAATGCATTTTGATCACATTTGTCTCAGTTCTTCCCTCTAACTTCTCCAAGACCCACCCCAAATTAATGTCCACTATTTTTATTTAATAACACACTGGATTCTATTTGTGCTATTCATGTCTTTGAGTGTTGGGGTGCCCATAGAAGCAGAGTCAACATAACAAAGGTCACATCATCAAACAAAACTGGTTCTCCTTCCCCCAGAAGCCATCCACTTCTAGTAGGTCTTTAGCTAGGAAGAGGGCATTCATGAGCCCCTTTCCCCCACTGCATGTGGGAATGTTGACTGACTTGATCTTGTACAGGTCTTATGCAGATAATCATAGTTGCTGAAAGTTCATCATGAGTGTAGCAATCTTGTCATGTCTCTGCATTAACCACCATACACTGCACAAAAACTTCATGGCAAGTTTTAGAAACTGCAGTAATCTATGGGTAGAGAGATAGATGGTTAGGGGGCAATTTTATACTATATGTATTTACCAGAGTAATAATTACAACTTCCCGTTTTGCATCCTATGAGCTCTCAGTCATGTGTTCTAGGCCAGATTTACAGCACCAGGCATGTGTTTTCTCCTGCTGAGAAGACCTGAAATTCAAACAGAAAGTGGTTGGTTACACCTACAACATTCATACCACTATTGTGCCTATAGGCATATCTTGCCACACAAGTCATTACTGTAGTTCTCAGCTTGGTAAGAATGTTGATGACTCCCCATACAATAGCCTATATAATACTTTCTGGTACTATGCAATCTAGCCAGCCTGGAGAAAGCTTCCTGTGTAGTACCAAGTTGATTTCTCTAAGTCTTGTGATCAATGTATGCAATACTTTAAGCAATAGGGTCTTACTATAAAGTTCTGGTGGGAAAACAAGAACATTGGCAATAGATTGTATTGCTTTTGGGTCTTGGGGACAACCTAACCAACAATATCAGGGGCAGTATCCCATAATTGGCACTGGGCCTTTTTTTGGCCACCTATGTTTTCTTAGAAGAACATTATTCCTAGTTAAAGTCTTTTATTTTGGGAAATATCTATCATTTATTTATCTATCTATCCATCTATCTATTCATCTATCTATTATCTATCTATCTATCTATCTATCTATCTATCTATCTATCTATCTATCTATATTCTATCCATCTATAATCTATATTTTATCTATCTATGAGGCTCATAAAGTAGCAGGTTTCCATATATCTATGTCAAATGTCCTTAGTATTAGTTATCCTTCCCCATCCCTTTCTGTCTCTTACCCTTCCACTTTCCTCCCACTTGATCTTCCTTCCCCATTATTACTCTTTTCCACAACATATGAAATGATAATTTAAAGGAAAGTATCTAGCACATTGGGAAAATTGACTCATGTCATTTTGAATCACTTCACTCTCTGAAAGAAACACACCAGGCAAGAGCCTGAGATACTTGACATTGGCCTGGCCCTTGTTATGATAATGCGAATGGTATTCAGCTTTGTAGCATATGTATGGAAACTAGAATGGGTCACCCAGGAAGCACCGCACCAATGATTGCAGAGAAAGTCAGTACAATGGGAGGTAGGGGAATTACATTTGCTTAGTCTAGAGAGAAAAGAGTGAAACAGGAAAGAGTTATCTAGGAGAATAACAAGTATTTGATAAGATGATTGGTTCATCTTTATGATGGACAATAAAATAAAAAGGATTTGGTTAAATTATGGGAAAAATTGTCTAATTAATACTCTTAAAACTTCAGGATAGATTGACCAAGGACCACCTGTCTTGTTTCTAAGCAATTTAAATGATACCTGTTGTGTGGCTTAGTTATAGAACAGTAGATGGCTGGGCCTTGATTAGAATATAATTATAATATAATATAATATAATATAATATAATATAATTATAGATTCCTAGAGCTGAAAATAGTCATAGTAGATTAAAGCATCCCATTTGTATGGTTTTTAGATTTTCCTTACCAGGCACCTACCAATGCAGAACAATAACAAAAGGACATATAGAATATGAAGTCTTGAAGGTTACAGTTCTCATGAGGTTAAATGGATGGAGTTTTTCAAAATGTCTGCTTAGGTTATGCGAACAGATCTTAGTTATATTGTATGACTAAACAAACTTGGACATAAAGTTATGGCAGAATGATACAGTTCTATGATGTTTTATTGTATTTCAGATTACAGATGAAAACCAGCTGTTGATTGTGAGAAAATGCATCCAGGTTCATAAATCCTGACTGCAAGTGTAGTGACCAAAGTGGAGGTGCTATGGAGTGTAATTATCAGAAGACCAGATGGGCCTCTTATATTCTCATCTGCATGAAAATCCCCCCTCTTACTTCTAGCCTTACCACATTGAGGATTTCATTTGTTTAGACAGGCTCTCACAGTACAGCCTAGGTTGTCCAAAGCCCACTATATATCCCAGCTAACAGTGAACTCACACTACCCCTGCCTCAGCCTTCTGGGTGCTAGGATTAAAGCCATTAAGCCACAACCCATGACAACTTCAAATAATTTTTCCAAATCCATTTCCTCATCTCTGAAGTGAGGGGCTGATGCTAAAGCATTTTGCTGAAAACCAATTAATCATAAGGTGAGTTTAGAAAAGGAGATGGCCAGACCCATAGCAAATGCTATCAAAAGGTGGACAGCATCCACCGTGGTAGTTTGGGAGTAAACTGATTTCATGGGTCACAGATGATGAAGAGGATAATGGAGAATTTTTGTTGTGGGAGGAAGTCATGTGGTTACATGTGGAAGCCATGAACAGGTATACAGGGTACCAATACAAAATATTTCCTGTTGTGGATCATGATCAACAAAGTTAGGTCAGCATTATCATCTATTACTTTTGCTGACTTATCCTTTTGTTTGATTTTTTTCTCATGGCTCAGAATGTATCTCATTTTCTCACTGCCATTTTGGTAGTAACATGGCCATTGCCTCACATAAGAATAACACTCCCACAAAACTATGCCTTCTCCATCCTTCCAGCCATGGCAGCCATAATGCGCATGCATTTGACTTCTGTGCATCTTATAAGTCACTGAGCAAGTTGCTATCCACCGTTATAAATACATTTTAAGATTAAAGAGCACAGTGTAATACAACATGAAGAGAAAACGTATGGAAGTTGCACAACTGAAATGTAATAGCTAATTCAAACAATTAAGTGGACTGAGTTGCAGTTGGTAAGTCATAAATATGCTCTGTTCTGGGCTCCTGCAGTGAGGAGCAGAAGTAACTGAAAGCCCAGTTTTTCTTTCTCTAGATTAATCACAACATTCACAGCAAGAACAAGCGTCTATAGGCTGCTCCCAGATAATGGCTGAACATGGCAGGATATTAATGTAAACACATTTGGGTGAGATGTTTGATTTCTTCAATGCATGGCTTTAGATTAAGAAGTTTCAGTAAATATATCAAAAACACATGCAGACCTGGGGTTTCTTCATGAATATAAAGCTTCAATAAAGATTTAAGGGTTCTGTATACTTTGTTCAGCTTCTCATCTTTACCTTTTGCAGATATTGCCTCTAATTTATACACTGAATGTCTAATTCCATCTTTCTCCCCCTTCCCCTCCTCTTCCTCCTCCTCCTCCTCCCCCTCTTTCTCCTCTTCCTCCTCCTCTTTCTTTTCCATCTCTTCCTTTTCCTTTTTGAGACAGGGTGCCATGTAGCCCAGACTGTACTCAAACTCCTGATTCTCCTTCTGACCCTTCTCAAGAGTTGGTGTTATAGGCATTTTGCCCAGCTTGTCATGTGTTTCTTGAAGGATTCAAATTATCACTGAAAGACTGTACACTCAGGAGCAAGCATGAATGGACTTGAGAGCAAATCAGTAGATTTTTCTAGCCTATCTCAGAGAGGAAACTGATTGGAATGAAACAAGAACAGCAGGTACCTCAGTAGCAGCAGAGATCAAAGCAAATGTTCTAATGTGACTAAGCCTTAGGGGATGGGGATGAGGGAAGATAAAGAACTAATGTCAAGACACTTTCAAATTTGATTAAAAATGTACAGCAAGACTCAGGAAACTCAGTAGATACATAGCAGAAGATACATAAACCAAGCAATAGTGAGGAACATGTTGGATAAATTGCTAAAACTCCAGGATAATGAGGAGCTCTTATTCATGCTGTGGAGAAAGTGTTGTTTGCAAAAAGTGAATCATTACATCGAAGGGAGCAGTGTAAAGATATTTCTTGGTCTAGTTCTGCAGACACTACTTCCTCTTAAATAAGGTCACAGTTGGACATTCCTTTCATGTCTCATATTTTTGTTGTGAGCAGCATGTACAGAAAGACAAAGAATGAAGTACACACATTTTGCTTTTATTTATTATGCTGTCTTTTACTAGGGTGAAAGATGAGTCATTCGCTCTCTCCTTGGAGACATTGAGAACCTGCTGGATCATAGATAATTAGACCACGTG
The DNA here is from genome assembly GCF_978045245.1 of Mus caroli. Lineage (NCBI taxonomy): Eukaryota > Metazoa > Chordata > Mammalia > Rodentia > Muridae > Mus > Mus caroli. The sequence goes on from NW_028227264.1 coordinate 95,776,990, forward strand.
TACTGGTAGTTCACCATGTTCCTGCTGATTTAATCACGTCAATAATATTTGACCTGAGAAGATTCTTTACCGTAATTTTACCACGCCATCCAAATCTGGCCTGCCCTTGGAATTCAAGCATGCCTGGACTGCAAGAAACTATGTGACGATAGTGTCTTCTTCAGCCTCTTAGTGAAGATTTCCATTGCTATAAAGTGACACCATGACAAGGCAACTCTTATAAAGGACAACATTTAGTTGGGGATAGCTTAGAGTTTCAGAGAGTCAGTCCATTATCATTGCAATAGCATTATGCATGTCAGTATCTAAGCAGGCATGGCACTGGAGGAGCTGAGAGTTCTTCATCTTGTTATAGAGGCGAACAGAAGAGGACTGGCTTCCAGCCAGCTAGGAGAAGTATCTCAAAACCCACCCCCACAGTGACACACTTCCTCCAACAAGACCATACCTACTCCAACCAGGCCATACCTCCTAATAGTGCCACTCCCAGGGCCAAGCATACTCAAACCATCACAGCCCCCACTCTGCTCTCTCCTTTGTATGACCATGAGGAGGGTGGGATGTGTTAGGAGGGGATTCCATCTGAACAATTTGGTTTCCATCGGGAGCTTCACTGGACTCTAGTCTTCACTCCCCAACCTTCATTGTTAATAAAGGCTAGCTAACTTTTCCTTCATTCAAGCCTTTTCATGACACCCCACAGTGGGACCTGTATACTTCAGGGTCCATGCAAGGAACTCATCTCAGGTGTGGCTACATCTACTCTATATCATCTTTAAAAGGATAAAAGTTCTTTTTTCCCTCTGGAACTTAACCCATCAAGGCATATGACTTTTTATTTGCCTATTTTTTGTTTTTGTTTGTTACTATTAATGCAGACATAAAGGTCCTCTGTGTTTGAATACTTAAAGGACCCAAGGATCCGAAGAGGTTTGCAGCCCCATAGGAGGAACAACAACATGAACAAACCAGTACCCCCAGAGCTCTCTGGGACTAAACCACCAACCAAAGAGTACATATGGAGGGACTCAAGGCTTCAGCCGCATATGTAGTTAATGATGGCCTTGTGGCACATCAATGAGAGGAGAGGCCCTTGGCCTTATGAATGCTCTATGCCCCAGTACAGGTGAATGCCAGGACAGGGAAGCAGGAGTGGATGGGTTGATGAGCAGGGGGGAGTGGGAATGGCATAGGGGGATTTTTGGAGGGGAGACCAGGAAAGGGGATGACATTTGAAATGTAAATAAAGTATCTAATAAAAAACAACAACAACAAAAAAGTAGAATGCTGCTATGGGGGGGGGGTTATTGTTATCTCATCATATCTCAGTTGACAGCATTTGTTTTGTGATTGTCCTTGTTCTCTTTGTGTTATAAGGTATAACAGGGTAACTTATGAGCATCAGGTATTTATTTGTACACAGTGCTGGAAGCTTAGCTATCTAAGATTGGCAGGAGCCAGCCAGACTCCACATTTGGTAAAGGTTCACTTCTTGTCCATGGATGGCTATCTTCTTTTTGTGTCCTTTCACAGTGGGAGTGACTTTTTCTATTCTAAGTCCGGTTCCTGAAAACCCTTCTCTTGTGCCATAATCACACTGGGAATATAATTTTAATATATGAATTTTGAGGTGATGACCAAATTCTTTCTATAGAAGAATAGATCTTTAACTTATATATATTTTCTTAGTCCATTTGGGAATGATTTTTACCATGTTGCAAGGCTGCAAAGTGTTGCATCTACTCCTTTGAAGCTGATTTTTTACTTAAAAATTGTCACAAAATCTATAATAGATAACTTTGTAAAGAACACCATTGGCGAAAAGAGTTACTTACTATTTCCTTAGGAGAGTTTCTTAGAACAGGATCGCTGGGTATAGGTCACACAAACTCTGAAGTCATTATAAATCTACCCAACAGATACTACCAACACATACCTTGATCAGCATTGAAGACATACTTTTCCTTAAAAGTCATACTCAGGTAAAAAGCTTTTTGTTGGGGCTGGAGAGATGGCTCAGTAGTTAAGAGCACTGAGTGCTCTTCCAGAGGTATTGAGTTCAATTCCCAGCAACCACATGGTGGCTCACACCCACCTGTAATGGGATCTGATGTCCTCTTCTGGTGTGCATGAAGACAGCTACAGTGTATTCATAAAATAAATAAATAAGTCTTTGAAAAGAAAGAGAGCTTTGTTCTATGGGTGCATAATCCAATGCATGGGCATGCATGTGTATGAGACAGAACAGCACTCATGTGGTAGTCAGATGACAACCTTGGGTGTTGGTCCTCACCTTCTACCTCGTTTCAGACAATGCCTTTTATTGTTCTTTGTTATATACAGCTGGCTAGCTAGCCCAAGATGCTTCTGTGGATCATCTGATCTCCACCTCCCATCTTTCCCCAGAGCACTTGGGTTATAGGTGTGTCCACTACTATGTCTGGTTCCATGCAAGCTCTGAGGAGTCAAACACAGGTGATGGAAATCATCTCCTCAGCCTTGAAAATCATTTTAAGATAAGTTTGATAGTGTGGAAGGATGGTTTGTTGTTTCTACCATTTCGTTTTGTGATTAGAAAGGCTGAGCATCAAATTAATGTCCTTAACCCCTTTTTATGATGTGCCCTCATTGTCTCTAGTTTTCTTAACCCCCACACTGACCACTGAGTGCTATGAACACAAGAACGATATTTTTCAGGCATGTGAAATTCTCTCTTGTTTTGGAATGTCTACTTCTGTTGCTTTTGTAGCCTAAGGTGTTCTGTGTCAAGTCCTCATTGGGATTCCAGGGTGAATTCATATGGTACCTTGTTGTAAGTTCTTTCCTCAGTTTTTATACCCAGGAAAACTGGCCTGTTTCCTTATACCTCTTACAATCTACAGGGATGCAAAGCTGTCTTCCGGCTCAGTACTTGTCAGTTAGTTGTCTGTCTTTGAGACTACACAAAACATACATAGAAGCATCCCTCATCCCAGCCACTGGCGGATCCCCAAGCTTCAGAGGATACCTGATACATGGTAGGCATCAGAAGTATACATTGAATGAGGAAATATTTTATGTTGGCTGAAATGCTATGTTTATTATTTGAGTTAATGCTCAGACTGCAGCCTTTGCCCTAAGCATTCACACATGTTGCAGCCCTAGTTCCCACTGTGAAGGTCTTCCTTGGTAGGGCACTGGGCAGGCAAGCAGGTTTAAATGAGCTTGTAAGGGTGGTGCCTTTCTCTTTTCTTCTTTAGGATGGAGATTCTGGTTAAAACCATCAGAGGGACGTTCCAAGAGCTACAATTAACCTACACTTCATTTTATAATATATCTTCTTAGTGTAGTTGTGGAACAATGGAGAAGATATAATTTATTTACCTATATTTGAAGGCAATGTTCCTTGGTGCTATTTAGTGCTGATGTAACACTACTCATTACATTTGGCATCGAGGCCAAGTGTTAAGGATCTCAGGCTTGCAGGTTTGCAGATTTCAAACTGTCTGTCTCCTTCTGATGTGGTTCTTCCAGTTGTTCATTCCCACTGAAGCTTGGAGATCTGAGAGGCAGGATTCCAATCTCTGTGTTTTCTTAGTGCTGTCAGAGGAACCTTTAAAACCACAGACTTCCTGATTGGCTGTTGCTCTCTCCTCGCCACGTCTTCTTTCTCTGGTTCTGTGACAGTCACTTCCACCAAGCCCACTTCTTGTGTCATCTCCTTTGAAAAATCCTTTCCAAAGTCTTCTAGAGATCTGAGTAAAATAACTATCTCTGGGCTACTGCTGTGTGAAGGCTTCTGTGAATGAGATCTAAATGGGTCTACATGACTCCGCTCCCAGAACCCTTAATTTATCCAGTAGACAAGATTGTAGCTTGATGCTCGTCCACCAAGTCTATGGATCTAAATTTCTGTACTTCTCCTGTTGTAACTTGGTTGCTTACTCACTTGGACTGCTCTGAGTGTAGTTAATGTGCATCATGTGTGTTCTTAGAAGAAGGAGGAAGAGGAGGAGGAGGAGGAAGAGGAAGAGGAGAAGAAGAAGAAGAAGAAGAAGAAGAAGAAGAAGAAGAAGAAGAAGAAGAAGAAGAAGAAGAAGAAGAAAATGTGAAATGATTAAAACAAAAAGAAAAACAAAAAACAAAAACAAAAACAAAGCCCAAAAACAAAAACAAAACCCGGAGAGGGCCCCTGCACGATACACTCTTATTTCCCCACTAACATCACAAGTCAAAGCAGAATGAAATGTTGGTTACTTATAGACTTTCAGGGACTAAGTTTCTTCCATCTATTATGTCTACCACCTAATACATGTCCTGAGGGTCGTCTCCAGTCATCTAGGAAAAAAATAAGGATCACAGGGGAGAAGGTTTTATTGTTCAGGCCTGGGGGGTGGCACCCATTACTTTTGCCCATGTTCTGCTGATGATATCTCAGTTGCAGATAAGAGCCTAGCTATAAAGGAAACTGAGAAATCCATTCAAGTTCTATGCCTGGGGAGAAGAAGTGAATGGGCTGTTGATGAACTCAAGCATGTGGCCCAGGTTGAATTAGAGGACAGCAGGAATGGATTAAGCAGCTTAAATAAGGAAGAAGGCAAGTGAACTTTTCCATATGAAAAGACAGGATTTTCTACAGTGGCACGTAGTTGTTCAGTAGAAGTCTTTGGTCATGGGAAATCACATACCCTGTCATAGGTAAATATAATTGTGTGTGAATGTAAAAAAAAAAAAAAAAAAAAAGAACAACTTATGAGACACCGTCCAAGATACACTAGAACACAGTGACACACGACACATGGGGAATGTACTTGCCTTAGGTCTGGGGTGAGGCCGCTTGGCATATGTTCGGTTATTATAAGACCTAAGGTACAATTACCAATCTCCTGAAAACAATTTGATCATCATTTAGTTCTAATTATGTTGACTCTCCTCCTCAGCCCCTGCAATTATGTCCTTCAGAGTAATGGCAGCCGACAGTTCTCAGGGCTATGGGAGCCTGATTTCTTCTCAGAGTGGGTGGAGAGTAGGAGAAGAGGTGGGCAGGTAGACATTTTGTGCATCAGATGCCACTGTCAAAGCACTGAATGAGAGGCACCCAGAGCACAAAGACACATGGCTACGATTACACCCTTATTGCCGCCATTATTATTTTGCTTTATCTGTTGAACTTGAATTGCTTATCACGTTGAAATACCAGGAACAGCCTTTGCCAAAAAGTGCTTCATCTGTGAGATCTTCTCTTTCTTAAAGGATGGCAGGCAAGCTATTTCCCTGATGGCTCATGAAAAAGGACCACGGGTGGGTCCTTTTCAGCAATCTGCTTCCCTTACAAGTGGGTTTCCTAGCGGAGTGGCTAGTGTTATAAGTTAGCATTAGTTCCTGGGTCTGAATTATTCTTGTCCTGTGTTGTACACATTAAGAAATATTTGGAGTCAGAGTTAGGCTCTAGACCCGAGACAGCTTGAGGAAAACTACCAAAGGAGTTGTGGGGTAAGGGGAAGCCACCCTCTCATTCACTGATAGGATGATGAGGTATCACAACCCAAATTGCATCTTTTATGTGTCTGAATTTTCTTAAGAGGGATTACAAGATTCAGTTTGCATTTTATAGATGCACACTGTATATATTTAAGTGATCATTGGATGTTTTTAAGGAAGGTTTATTATTATTTTTACTTATGTGAGTGAGAGAGAGAGAGAGAGAGAGAGAGAGAGAGAGAGAGAGAGAGAGAGTGTGTGTGTGTGTGTGTGTGTGTGTGTTGGCCAGAGGTTTCAGGTCTTCTGGAACTAGAGTTAAAGGCAGTTGTGAGTTACCTGGTATAGGTGCTGGGAACTGAACGTGGGGTCCTCTGCAAGAGGGGCATGTACTTTTAACCCCGGATCCATCTGTCTAGTCAGGGAAGTGAGTCTCTTAAAACTGATTCAAAAGAAAAAAAAATCAAGCGAGGCCAGGATTTTTGAGTCAGAGATACTTTTACTGTGATGTCGAGCCATTTTCCTTTGTGCCTTGGATGTAGCCGTCTGCCTTTTAAAAGTATTCAGGATGGGTAGGATTGTAATTCCAGGGTGCATGGAATGGGAAATACTGTCTGGGGTATTTCTGCTTATTTGCTATAAAAATAACAACTCGTTCTTCCCACAATGTAAAGGATAGGATGAGGCATATCCTTTGCTGTGGCGTTAAACTTTGCCTTTTATTTTTATGACCACATTTAAAACTTTCCGTGGGATACTCTATAGCTATGAGTGACCATGGAGATGTCATGCTTCATGCTGGGACTTTTGTCAGAAAGGGAGATTTTTATTTCCATTGCAGATTTTGGAAATTCTGGCCTCGGGTGGATGAATTAGGGCCAATTCTTTCATTATATTTACTTAAAATAAAAAAAACCTGGCTTTTGAAAATGTAACGAGAGTAATATAACTCCTTAGATTTCCAGAAAACATTGCCAGTCTCAGACACCGTACATACCTCTTAACTGCTCTGACTTCCAGTTTGGTTGTGTTTCCGGATGAGACTCTAAGGTGACTAATTCTGTATCCATGCTCAGCTATCTAAAACTGGTGTCAGTGATGAGCTGATGAGAATGCTTCTGTACATACATCTTATTGAATATCTCAAAGACCTGACACATTTAGGGGAAGGGAAATGTTGCTTGACAACAGAGAATAAAAGTTGATAACCACACACCATGATTCAAGTACCAAGGATATGGAGGAAGGGATGGAGCCTTTAACTGGGATTGACCTTGAAATAGAAAGTCTATGACAAAGAACCTCTTCAGTACAATAATGTCGACTTTTAAGTGTCAAGTTGCACATGAGGGTAGAATTTATGGTGCCAACGGGCATGAAGAAAAGCTTATGAAGTTGAACTGAGTTTGTTGATGTCCAGCCAGCCTGGGGGACATGGGAACATACTTTAGAATGCTTAAAAGAAACTGTCAAACCTCCTGCAAACCCCAAATAATTTTTAGAGGATATCTTTCAAGGTTTAAAGATTTGGTATTTGGCAAGTCCTTTTACTATTTTAGTGGTGTGGACTGAATTCCTAAAAAATAACTGCACTTAATTTTTATTTAACTTTCACAATATAAGATATTGTTATAAATGTGTTATATACATTATATATTGATTATATATAATGTACATTATATATAAGCACAATATAATGTGCACATATTATACATGTGTATTATATATTGTGTTTATACTTTTGTCAATCATGTCTGAATCTTCCACGGAGTCTCATGGGTAGATTTGTGGTAAGGAAGAAAGAAAAAAAGAAGAGAAGGTAATTGAGGGTGTGTGTGAAGTAAGAGTTTAGCTTATGTGGCTGGAGAGGTGGATCAGCAGTTAAGAGCATTGGATCCTCTCACAGGGAACCCAAGTTCTGTTCCCAGCACCCACAAGACAGATCGCACCTATTTAGAACTCCAGTTCTAGGGGATCCAAAGACCTTTTGGATCTTGCTTTTGAGGGCACCTAGGGCACATACACTGGGCTCAGACACTCATTTTTGCTTATTGTGTTTAATATATAGACACAAAAGAAACACATCTTTAAACAGTGAATTTACCTGATGAATGCACCGTCATGGGCTCAGCAGATAGTTTATGTAAACCATTTTTGTCTTTGGTGAGTTTCTTCTGCATCTTCTCTCTGCGGTGATGCTATCAAGAGGATACGTCAGCGAGCTCTAACTAATCTTACTTCAGTGTAAATCAGGAGATAAAGCTCTCTTTAAAAATTTCCTTCCCAGAAAAGGAAATCCCTTCTAGATAACAGGGAATTTTTTTTTTTATCAGTTTTCTCTGTAATGCAGTTCTCTTGGCAGATTCAATAGGAAACAAAGAAAACTCCCAGGCAGGTGGTTCCTGTCTCTTTCCAGCCAAGAAACGCAGACTTTGCTCTGTCTTCAGTGCTTGGCTCTGTCCCCTTTCTCCCTTATTCCTGAACACGTGCTTTTCTGACTGGCAGCTGTTGGGGTTCGCAACCTGTGGGTCGCAACCTCTTTAGGGGTCAAGCGACCTTTTTACAGGGGTCGAACACCAGATATCCTGCATATTCGCTATTTACATTACGATTCATAACTAGCAAAATTACAGTTATGAAGTAGCAGTGAAGTAATTTTATGGTTGGCGGGAGCGGGGGGGTCACCACAATATGAAGAACTGCCTTAGGAAGGTTGGAAACCGCTGGTTCATTGGATAAAAATGAGGGGTGACATGCTCAAGTGGACTTGGACTCTTCTGTCACTCAGGTTCTCTGACTCAGAATGTGAGTTCAACTAGACGTATTTATTGTCCATTGAATAGAGTGTATCAGTCAGGGTTACGTTACGGTAACAAATGCCCCCCTTCCTCCCCATCTTCATCACCTTAGAGTAGCACTGATATGTTGGTCAGCTTACTGACTATAGGTCAGGTGTGGCTCTGTCCCTTGTCCATTTTCTGTGTTCCTTTTCAGATCTGTTTGACCGAGGAAGTTCCATACAGGGATAAAATGAACCTGCATGAGAGGGAAGACAGGCTTTTTTTAGACCTTCCTCTTCAATTGCAGGTCATTTGCCAAAGGACATCTGGAGTCCCAGACTGATAAGACTGTAAAATCCAACCCCATAGAGAGACTCTTTGGATAGTCATGGAATTTGCTAACGTATGAGGCACACTGTCTAATGTCTTGTTCTCCCCTAGAGGACTAACATCCTGGGTCAACTCGAGCCCTTCCAGACTACGTCATAATTTATTAGCTTTATCTTTTTTAGAAAATGCAAAACCTGTGGGGTGAGGTTTGTTTCACAGTATTTTGAAAGCACTAAGACTACTGAGATAACGCGAATGAGTGTTGTGAAGAAACCTTTAAATTATGTCTGGATATCGATCTCTTCAGTTTTGGAATTTACCAAACAATGTGTTCAGTCTTCCCTTCAGCGGGCCTTAGTCCATGCATGGACACCTCTCCTTACAATAATAGAAAAGAATGGCAGAATACTTCCCTGCTTCATTCTCCCAGATGGATTGGAAATGAACTCAGGGGCAAGGTGACACCTCAAAAGGGAAGTCACTGCCTGTAACCAATCCCTGGCTCATTCATTCTATCCACATTCATTCCCCAGAATGAGAAAGTGATTTGACTGTTGCTTTTCTCTCCATCAGCACTGCAAGAGACTGTGAAGCATTGGTATTCAATTAGTCATGTCTTACATAAATACAAGTGCCCTTTTTTATCAGCCAAACTAAGCCGGGCGCTTAGCAGTGGCTCAGGCAGCCTAAATTTTTACCCAGAAGGACCTTCTAGTTGGAATGAGACTGCGGCACACCTTATCCTCACACAGACAGCTGATGACAACCCATGACAAATGTTAAGAAAGATGCTTATAAGGGGACTTTGAGAAATATGATTTACTTTGTTTTCTGGTTAAGGCTTTTTATAAGACAACAACTGAGCTGAGACCCAAAAGCAGATTAGAAAGAATGAGGAGGAATCAATTGTGGGGTATGCAAAGGCCAGGTGAGGAGACAAAGAGAGGCCAGTTGGGAGGGAACACAAAAAGCCAAGCAGCCACAAAATGACAGGTGGGTAGAGCCAGTTCACGAATGGACTTGCCTGCCCTCAGAAGGTTTGGGGTGGTATCCATGGACAACTCTTTAGGAAGAAGCGAGTAAACAAAGCAGAATCTTCAGACATCACTCAGGTTATCATGGGAAATCGATGCTATGATAACAAAGCAGGACACCGACAAAATATCTTTCGTAATAGTGGAGATGATAATTTCCCACATTTTATCAGATTCACGATCCCCAGTAGATTAAGATCCATTGATTTACATGATCACATGACCAGCCCAAAGTCACCTCACCCTTAGACTGTAAGCCTGGGTACAGCTTGATCTGTTTGGAAAGCTTGGGTGACTGCTAGAGCTTAGCTCTCTTTCCTTGAGAAGAGTTTGTGGGACATAGCTTGGCAGAGACCTCATTTGCTAGCCCATTGTATCTTCCCTCTTCTGTGTGTGTGTGTGTGTGTGTGTGTGTGTGTGTGTGTTGGGGTTGTGTATCAAGTGACTGTATCTGGTCATCAGAACATACATAGAATACCCAGTTGACACTTGAGTCTATGTCTTAATGTTTCCACAGTTCTCCTGGTTTTCTAGCAACCTTGGGAAGCATGTTTTCAAAATGGCAGCGTCACAAGTAAAGGATCTGTTTTCTGAGTTATGGAGGCAGCCGGGACAGCTGTCCAACTGTGAACACCTGCACTGTGTTCTTAGTGACTGAGGAATACATTTTTATTATCTTACATAATTGAAATTTACAGTTCTTTATTGGAACAGTTAATCCACCCTGGCAAACAAAAGTAGCATTTAACCCAGAGAGTTACAGTAAAATAGGTGCATTGGCTGGGCAAGAGACCTAGCCTCATTTCTTCTGGAATCAAAATTCCAACTCAATTCTTCTCTGAGATAGAAAGGGCAATTTGCAAATTCGTCTGGAATCATAAAAAACCTAGGATAGCAAAAACTATTCTCAACAATAAAAGAGCCTCTGGTGGAATTACCATGCCTGACATTAAGCTGTACTACAGAGCAATTGTGATAAAAACTGCATAGTAGTGGTACAATGACAGATAGGTAGATCAATGGAATCAAGAAACAGCACTGTCTGACAGGCCGTAATTTCTGGGTGTTGTTTTGCAATGTGTGAGTTACTCTGAGCCCCAGTTCTCACAAACGGTACCCAGAGACTGTGATGGTCTTGAACCACAGGAGGAATGGCTTTAATATTGGTAAAGGAGACATACTTTGAGTAGAGATATTTCCTTACTCATTATTGGATATTTCCATACCCAATAAAGATTTTGTTTATTGACTTTCTTGTCAGACAGTTTTTCAAATTTGCCTGGGAAGGCCTAGGGATTTAGCTCAGTGGTAGACTCTGTGCGTAGCTTGCTTGTGATCCTGAGTGCAGCCCGTGGCCTGTGTCACAAAATAAAATATACGTGAGCTTTAATTGTTGTAAGTTATGGTAACGTGGCAGAGGCGAGTGCCCTTGTGGGATGAGTTTATTGCTTATATATCTCAAGATCAGGTATGCTCTGCCTGGAGCCACATGGGGAAGTCCTGGGGTTTTTCGGGAGGGTTGGAAAGCTGGGGCAGCAGCCTTATTTCCCTTTTCATAGGAACTGGTGTGCAAGACAGGCAGTCAGATTGGATTCTTCTGGACGGCTCTAGGTTTCAGGAAGAGGGTAGCATTTGGGACCCATGATGTCAAGAGGCACATGGGTCATGGTCATGGAGTCTCCATTAGCTGGTTTGTACATTAAAATTTTTGCTAAAAATCAGGCTGTTTAGTATTTTTAAAAAATCAACGAATTCATTTTTTTTCCTGGTCTGCAAAGCCCTAAGATGACAAAGCATAGTAAAATATATAAAAACACAGCTAGCATATGATGTATCTAATACAGGTAAAACTAAGAATGAAAAACCAATTGGCTAAATCATTATAAAGATGACAGAGGCTTACAGACTTGATATTTAGTAAACACAGTTTCTTGCCATATTACTGTGCACCTTGGAAGTCATTTGGACTACTGGATATTTCTACCAAACTTTGCCCAAATGACTATATTCATTAAGTGCCACCAGAGTAACGTGAAAACTCATGAGTTTCAAATTCACTTTGAGGGGATTCCGGGTGCTTTGGCATTTATACTTTGAATTTATATGGAAACAGGAACCTGAAAAGTCTCAAAACTCTATAGTGTTTCTAGAGGTTAAATGTAATCTCTTTAGCAGGTATCTTTGGTCTTCCCGCTAAACTTCCTAAAATAGGATTTAACACTGAAAATGCCTGATGATCCCCCTTCCCTATTTGGGACACCTTCAGAGATCATTCATTTTAAGAGCACCACAAAGGGTACCTTTGTCATCCCCATCCATCTGTCCATCTGTCCACTGTACTGTCCATCTCTTGCGCTATGTTCTTAATTGTTTTTCTACAGATCAGCTTGGTGCTGTCCGTGTTAGCTTTATCTAAGCAATTTTTGCATCTGGCCAGTTGTAAATTCAGTGTTAACTACGTGCTTTTTCAGTTTGTTACCCCCCACCCCACCCCCCCATTACATGAAGAGCGGTAGGGAACTATGAAGTCTTTGTGTATCCTGGACCGAAACACTACCACCCAGTAGGGAAATCCCAGGTGGGTAGTAGACCAGGAGGCATACTGTCAAAGCTGTTCACAATAACCGCCTCAACTCTATAGCTCTATTCCCAGCTATGCTTGCGTTCCTTGTAAGCCTGCCTGAAGAGGTTCCTCCTGCCTCTCCCACACCGTGGTCTCCCTCCACAAGTCCCCCACAGCTCTTGAAGCTCTCCTTCCTCACAGCCCTAAATCAGTGCTGCCTGAAATGGCTGCCTCTCCGTGGCTGGTTTTTATCTTTACAGGCAATGGTTCTAGAACAGTATTTCTCAACCTATGGGTCCAGACCCCCACCCTGCATATCAGATTTCCAACAGCAGCAAAACTACAGTTATAAAGCATCGACCAAAAAGAATAATAATTTATGGTTGGGGGGGTCATCACGACCTGAGGAACCGTATTAAAGGGTCACAGTGTTAGGACGGTTGAGGACCCTGCTTTAGAATGATGTACAAGTATCGTTTTCTAGTAGAAGCAAACTACTCTATCCTTCATGGTTCTTTTCAGGGCTCTCTGCTTTCAAACTCTGAGCCTCCTTAGCCAGTCTGACCATGTCACACAAGATTCCAGGGTTTCCTGGAATCTTAGTCACAGCAGAATACTGCAGCCAGTTCTTTCAGCTCGAGGGAAACCACGGTCTAAAAGCCTTTCTTTCTCGCATCTAGTGTGTTCCTTGCTGGCTCACAACTCAGTTTCATTACCACCACCTCCAGGAAGCTTTTCTTGCCCTTCACTATTAGGCAGCAAGAGGTTTTTCCAGTTCCTTGGATTTATCATGCTTAGCATAAGTGCCCTAATTATTTGTCTCGGTATCTGCCCTTGTGTTTGGGAATTAATTTTAGGCATCTTTGTTTCCCACGCACTCAAGACAATGCCTAGTGTTGTCGACAGTACCTAAGTAGTGTTTATTAAATGCATGCATCACTTAAGAAACTAGAAAGGTATTATTGTGTGCTCTGAAAAAGAGCTTTAGAGGTTTGTTTCTGGGTATGTTAAAAGAATAGAAGTAGAAATAGTCTTATAAAAATGACAGGGGAAAGAAATAGCTATTGACCTTCCCCTCACCTCTGCCTGGAGTTCTGATTCCTGAGTCCTACCTATACAGGAGAGATGGAAGCTTGCCTAACAAATCGGAGCAGCTGGTGACCTGTGACCCAGGGGTGAAATGTCTCTTTCACACCCAGTCCCAGGAGAGGCAGTAAATGGAGCCCTGTGAAGAATTCTGTTCGGACTAAACACTAGGAAAAACACTAGGTATTTATGCAGACTGTTTTTCCTGTTTTAAGCTGGGGGAGGGGGTGTGTAAGAAAGGAGGGAAAGCCAAATTAAAGGCACCAGCTGGTTTAACTTCTCTTTTTACATTTTTTCCATTGCAGCCCTTCTTAGTCATAAAGGCTTTCTCAACAATTTGGTTGCTTTTCCTTTGGCTGAAATTTTAAACTTTTTCTGCGTTGAAAGAGAGCACAGATTTAAAGGTTAAGTGGATTGTGCCTCTACATTCTTTTCCTCAACCCACCTCCTCACACACACACCACACCACACTCTCCAGTTGTGTTTGGTTGAAACCAGTTTCTGATAACAGTATTCAGAAATAGGATCTCCCCCCCCCCCGTGTGTGTGTGTGTGTGTGTGTGTGTGTCTGTGTCTGTGTCTATGTCTGTTTGTCTGTCTGTCTGTCTGCCTATGTTTCTCTTTTTCTCTGTGTCAGTATGTGTATGTTTATCTCTGAGTCTTTCTCTATCTCTTTCTCTGCATCTTGGTATCTGTGTGTCTCTGTCCCTGAGTTCTCCCTCCCTCCCTCCCTCCCTCCCTCCCTCCCTCCCTCCCTCCCTCCCTCCCTCCCTCCCTCTCTCCCTCCTTCTCTCTTTCTCTCTTTCTATGTCTTTATGTCTTTGTATCTGACTATCTGTCTCTGTATCTGTGTGTGTGTTATCTGAGTCTCTCTGTATGTCTATCTCTCTCTGTCTCTCTGCCCCTCTGTCTGTTTCTCTCTCTTTTTTTCTCTAACAAAAATATTAACTCTCAGTCCCCAACCCTGCCAGCCGGTGAGCCCCACCCACTCCCACGCCGGACCTTCTTGCATCAAGACTTTCTAAGCAGCCGGAACAGCTGCTGAGCACCAGGATTTTCATGCAGAGCCAGTAAACAGACAAGGCATAATTTTCTTGAGCCTTCCACCTCTGTAAAGTCCATAGAATGAGTGTTTTGATTCTGCGATGGAGGGAGAAGGGAGAGAGGAGAGGGCGGCTTCCTTTCCACTAGTCTTTCTCTATCCGTAAAAAAACAAAAGGGAGTGTTCACTGGGGCATTGTAGCTGCTTGTTTTGTCCTAAACTTAAATATCAACAATGACAACAATATAAACAAACAACCCTGCCCCCTACATTATTCAGTGTGTGTGTGTGTGTGTGTGTGTGTGTGTGCGCGCTCTGTGAATTTACTCAATTGAAGAGGCCAGGCTTTCTAGGGGAGACTGGGTGGCCCACTCAGCATAGGACAATCTGGCTGGCCCTGTTCCAGCTGCACTGGGTGAACCAGCCAGTCAAGGGGACACTTGTGGCAGTTTGGAATTTTCAAGTGGGTAAAAATAACGATAAATCCTTCAAAGAATCAAGGAGGAGCCCCGAAACTCATTTAGCCCTCAGACAGAAACCCTAGATAATGCCCCCAGCCACCACCTGACGGAGGTTCGTGGAAAAGTCCAGAGGCCTGTTGCCAACATGGGATTGTTTGATCTGCCTTGAAGGTGATCCTAGCTTGGTGCTTTTCAGACTGCATTCTGGAAACATCAGCCCTAAGGCCCCGAGTCCCTTGCTTTACAGGTTTCTAACAGAGACTCCTTCTTTTGGAAGACCTTTTCTTTCGGATGGGAGTGACAAACGAAGCCAGCATTGAGCCTGGCCTTCCAGGCTGTCTCTGTGCATAGGGATCTAGGAGATGCTGCTGCCATCTCCGCCTCTGTCACTTACAAAGACCCCCTCTAATTCCAATTGCCTCACACAAAAAAAGTGGAAAAACAGTCTACGGACTGGAAATAAAAAGGAATGCCTGAGGATCAGCTGGCACCTTAACGCCCCCACAAAACACTAGCTGGCACATCACCATGAAACCCAATCACCCTGTCCCCAGTTAGGATGGGGTTGGATTTAGTTCTGCAACAACATAATGAAGTATATTTTTTAACAAATAAACATAATTTTGGCAGAAGCGTCAGCATCGTTAGCCAGGAAATACTTTATATACTTATCTCAATTTGACATATCCTCTAGTCCTCCAGCCACGGCCTGCCAGTGAGGGACACAAATGCTAAGAAAGGGAGCAAATGTTTATAAATGTATTAACTGCCCTTCACACACATGGACGGACACACACACACACACACACACACACACACAAATACTTGTGCTTCCATATTATAACCAACTATTACTTCTCCTTCTGATCAGCATTTTTGTATTTGTTTACCTTTTATGAAGTATTGAGCAGTGCCTACTTGCTAGCCATGTTGAATTTAATCATCATTTTCTGAACTCTTGCCTTTTGGGCACCTTGCCTTTTCTTAGCGTACACTCATCCTGAAACTCCTGGGAAATCAAAGGCAGGTTAAGCAAAGAGCTGTGCTTAGAAGAGAATAGCTCTTCTTGAACTCTCTGGCATCCTATTGGAGGATTCTTTGTGACCCAGGATGAGCTAGGAACAGAGCCAGTCTTTCTTAGTACTTTGGCCAGGCCACTGCTGGGGATTCTCAGCTGTTGTGTCCTGTCAAAAGCTGCGGTGTGGGGGTGGGGGATTTATTGGGAAATAATAGATTGTAGTTAATTCCAACAGCTCTCAGAGTCACGAGGGTCCAGATACTTCTTCCAAGGGAGAGGTAGCTGAGAGAGAAGTGAGAAGAGGATGCTGAAGGTGGGGGGAAAGAATTGCAGAAGTGAAAGGAAGAGTCCTGGAGAGCAGGACTGAGGGGGGAATGGCACTGTGAAGAGGGAAAGTCCCAGAGAAAGAGCCCCTTCTCTTTCACAAAGCTACTAGCCCTCCCCCACCTCCCCCTGGCTCACAGCCTCTCATAAAGGGAGTGCTTCCCTGGGCTGCTGAGTGTGATCACACTTAATTTCAAGTAGCAAAGTCCATTTCAAGCTGTATTTTCACACTGGCGGGATGAATGTGAATAATAGCCACATTGAGGCTGGTTCTGATATGGCTCGCCCAGCTGACATGAATGTGAAGTTTTCCAGTCGAGAATGTGTTTAATGGTTCAGAAACCACTTTTTGCTGACCCTCAAGTCACCTCCTGGGTTTTGTCAAGAGCTTCTTTTTGAGAAAGGATTATTCTCTCCAGTTGTTGTCTCCTGAGTGCAACTCTTTCTGTCTCTGCTTGGATATTTCACTCCAGCCTGTGGTAAGCCTGGTCCAAGCCTCTGGCTTCTTTTGTTTGGCCAACACCTTGATTAAGAGCCTAACTTGATTTTCTCCATCTTCCTAGTTTCTGACCAAGCCTTCTCTAGATTTCTTAGGGTTTGCTTCAGATTTCTAAATCTGAGTAATTTCTAAGTTTTTGACCCCTGTTTTCATTCCAGGGCCCTGTTGCCTGAAGAAGGCCGACTCTAGAGCTCAGTGGTGGCAGGGCAGTTACAGGATTCATGTCAAGTCAGGGGTAGAAGTAACTTCCTGGAGAAAATGACCCCCTACCTCCTGTTCTGTGTCTTTAAGAGAATCTCAGCTGACTCTCCAAATCTTGCTCTCTAGACTTTGTCCCATGCATGTTCCTAGAATAGATGGGAATGATCGTTATCGACTTAGAACAGTCAGGATCCATCCTCTGGCTTTGGAAAGTATATGAGAAAGCTGTACCAAATTAGTATTTAGTTAGGGAGGTGAAGGCAGTGGATAGACGTCAGGAGTTGGCGAGGTCCGCAATGTTTCCCTTCCTGTCTGCCTTTTGATCTCCTCTATGCACTTGAATCCCAGATCACTAGTTTTGGCCAAGACCCCACCCAATCTTCAGCCAGGCTCACTTTCAACAGCAGTAGCCTTGTCTTACGTATGCAACTGATTCTCATCTTGGTCTTATGTACACCGCTAGTACTCATTTTTCCTTTCCTGTCATTCATTTCCCTCAGACCTTTTCCTGGTTTTCCTATCTCTCTTCATGGTAGGACTCATCTCTTTACTTACGGTCTTCCTTACAGTCTCTGTTCCCTCATTTTGTACTGAATTAGTCACTAAGTCCTTTTGGTTTCTCTGGCAGAAATTTCAACCGTCCTTTTTTCCTTCCCCTTTCCTGCCTTCACTCAAGAGTCTGTCCTCATGTGTGTCTCTTCCTCCATCATCTCCTCCTTAATCCACATGATAAACAGACACCAAATTGGTCTCCCACAACCCTCTGTGTTACTGTTTTCTTCAGAGTCGTCATTCTTATTATCTCAGGATTTAGTACAAACCACAGTCTCCTCCATCAGATTAGAGTGAGCTTCCTCCATCAGATTCAACCTTCCTTCAGTGTTTTTCCCCACTCTCATATATTATACCACTGCTCTGCCAATCATGATGTTCCATTTGTAACTTCTTAAAACCAATTTCAAAGATGATTATTGGCTTGATTCTAGTTTGCCACATGCTACCTGTGGGTCACATGTTATCTTGCTCATTGCAGCCTCCTATTTTTTTTTGTTTGTTTGTTTTTTGTTTTTTTTGAGACAGGGTTTCTCTGTAAAGCCCTGGCTGTCCTGGAACTCACTTTGTAGAACAGGCTGGCTTCGAACTCAAAAATCCACCTGCCTCTGCCTCCCTAGGGCTGGGATTAAAGGCATGCGCCACCACACCCGGCTATTTTCTTTTTTTTTTAGTATATAAAATGTTACGTTGCTGAGCACTGTAGGGCATGACTTTAATCCCAGCACACGGGAGGCAGAGGCAGGTGGATCTCTACTAATTCAAATGCAGCCTGGTCTATTTAGTGATTTCCAGGACTGTGGGGCTACCTACAAAATGTGACTTAGATTCATCACAAATTGGACCACATACGGGACATAGAAGGTTCTCAGAGAAAGTTCATAGTTGGAAAATGAGTGGCATCTCTTCACATTAAATCTTACAGAGCCCTTTGGAGGCTACACGGTTGAAGCTCTTACCCTATCTCTGAAGATTTGTCTTTCATCTCTTACCCTGCTCCGCGTGGACTCCATCGTGCAGACGGAAGAGCCCCACTTCCTGATCATTGCTAGCCCTACCAAATATCCACATTTTTCACATCCACTCTTGCTTGCAACATGGGTCTTCTTTTGCTCCTGCCTTTTGCTCCTTTGGTATGCAAATTAAGTCTTTTCTTCTCTAGTCTTCCAGGACTCCTGACTCCCATAAAGAGGAGTTTCGTGCATGTTTACTTTTTACTCTTGGCTGTGTTCCCGTTCAGAACCAGAGGTCTTTTCCCATTGTTCTCCCCACACATAGCTTAGGAGATGGCTAATACATCATGATACATTTGATGTTATTCTGTAGATTTTAATCCTGAGAGAACTAATGTCTCTGACATCCTTCAATCATCCAAGACACTCTTCAAATACAAACCAAGCGTCTAAGTGTGGTCTGTAGAGATCTACTGGGTATGGTTTTGAGCTTCACCTTGCAGATAGACCTCTGTCCTATTCACTTTACTGTGCACATACCTGTGGTCTTCAGTCTCCCAAACTATCTAAACTCACATATGCCGCTGGGCCTTTTTATGGACTCCCCCACTAAAATAACTCTTTCCTTAGCTCTTCATATTTCTGGATTTTGGTGGATCGAGGAGAGTTTCTTTTCTAGATCACTCCTGGCCAATCTATCCCGAAAGACATCCCAGCATCTTTCAGATGTACCTGATTGCGCTCAGAGAATCCATTTGTTACCCCCTCCCCATTTTCTTCTATGTTAACATTTACCACTTGAATGTTAATTGTCTTAGAATGAAAACAGAAACACCCCTGATCACTAACCCACCCACTCCTGCTTCCCTGTCTTGGAATTCCCCTACACTGGGGCATCGAGCCTTCACAGGACTAAGGGCCTCTCCTCTCATTGATGACCAACTAGGCCATCCTCTGCTACATATGCTGCTAGAGCCATGGGTCCCTCCATTTGTACTCTTTCGTTGATGGTTTAGTTCCTGGGAGCTCTGAGGGGTACTGATTGGTTTATATTGTTGTTCCTCCTATGGGGCAGCAAACCCCTTCAGCTCCTTGAGTCCTTTCTCTAACTCCTCCACTTGTGACCCTGTGCTCATTCCAATGGACGGCTGCAAGCATCTGCCTCTGTATTTTTCAGGCACTGGAAGAACCTCTCAGGAGATAGATGTATCAGGCCCCTCCTGTTTGCAAGTACTGTTGGCATCCACGATAGTGTCTGGGTTTTGTAACTGTGTGTGGGATGGATCCCCAGGAGGGACAGTCTCCGAATGGCCTTTCTTTCAGTTTCTGTTCCACTTTGTCTCTGTATCTCCTTCCATGGGTATTTTGATTCCCCCTTCAAAGAAGGACTGAAGTATCCACACTGTGGTCTTCCTTCTTCTTGAGCTTCATGTGGTCTGTGAATTGTATCTTGGGTATTCCAAGTTTCTGGGCTAATATCCACTTATCAGAGAGTGCATACCATGTGTGTTCTTTCGTGATTGGGTTATCGCACTCAGGATGATATTTTCTAGTTCCATCCATGTGCCTAAGAATTTCATGAATTAATTGTTTTTAATAGCTGAGTAGTACTCCATTGTGTAAATGTACCACATTTTCTGTATCTATTCCTCTGTTGAGGGACATCTAGGTCCTTTCCAGCTTCTGGCTATTATAAATAAGGCTGCTATAAACATAATGGAGCATGTGTCCTTATTACATGTTGGACATCTTTTCGGTATATGCCCAGGAGTAGTATAGTTGGGTCCTCGGGTAGTAATATGTCCAATTTTCTGAGGAACCACCAAACTGATTTCCAGAATGGTTGTACCAGCTTGCAATCCAACCAACAATGGAGGAGTGTCCCTCTTTCTCCACATCCTCGACAGCATGTACTGTCACCTGAGTTTTTGATCTTATTCATTCTGACTGGTGAGAGGTAAAATCTCAGGTTTGTTTTGATTTGCATTTCCCTGATGACTAAGAATGTGACTAAGAATGTTGAACATTTCTTTAAGTGCTTCTCAGCCATTTGGTATTCCTCAGTTGAGAATTTTTTGTTTAGCTCTGTACCCCATTTTTCAATAGGGTTATTGGTTCTCTGGAGTCTAACTTCTTGAATTCTCTGTATATATTGGATATTAGCCCTCTATTCAGTGTAGGGTTGGTAAAGATCATTTTCCAATCTGTTGGTTGCTGTTTTGTCCTACTGACAGTGTCCTTTGCCTTACAGAAGCTTAGCAATTTTATGAGGTCCCATTTGTCAATTCTTGATCTTAGAGCATAAGCTATTATTGTTCTGTTAAGGAAATTTCCCCCTTTGCCTGTGTGCCTGAGGCTCTTCCCCACTTTCTTTTCTATTGGTTTCAATGTATCTGTTTTTATGTGGAGGTCTTTGATCCACTTGGATTTGTGCTTTGTACAAGGAGATAAGAATGGATTGATTTGCATTCTTCTGCATGCTAACTGCCAGTTGAACCACAACAAAAGGAGGTCAAACAGAAAATGGATACATATTGGAAAGGAAGAAGTCAAAATATTTGGAGATGATATGATAGTATACTTAAGTGACCCAAAAAATTCCACCAGAGAACTCCTAAACCTGATAAACAACTTGAGCAAAGTGTGGCTGGATATAAAATTAACTCAAACAAATCAGTGGCCTTCCTTTTTTATTTATTTATTTATTTTTTTTAGACAGGGTTTCTCTGTGTAGCCCTGGCTGTCCTGGAACTCACTCTGTAGACCAGGCTGGCCTCGAACTTAGAAATCTGCCTGCCTCTGCCTCCCAAGTGCTGGTATTAAAGGCATGTGTCACCACTGCCCAGCTTCAGTGGCCTTCCTCTACTCAAAGGATAAACAGGCTGAGAAATAAATTAGGGAAACAACACCTTTCACAATAGTCACAAATAATATAAAATATCTTGATGTGACTCTAACTAAGCAAGTGAAAGATCTGTATGACAAGAACTTCAAATCTCTCCAGAAAGAAATTGACGATCTCAGAAGATGGAAAGATCTCCTATGCTCATGGATTGGCAGAATTAATATAGTAAAAATGGCCATCTTGCCAAAAGCAATCTACAGATTCAATGCAATCCCCATCAAAATTCCAACTCAGCAGCCGGGCGTGGTGGCGCACGCCTTTAGTCCCAGCACTCGGGAGGCAGAGGCAGGCGGATTTCTGAGTTCGAGGCCAGCCTGGTCTACAAAGTGAGCTCCAGGACAGCCAAGGCTACACAGAGAAACCCTGTCTCGAAAAACCAAAAAAAAAAAAAAAAAAAAAAAAAAAAAAATTCCAACTCAGCTCTTCATAGAGTTAGAAAGAGCATTTTCCAAATTCATCTGGAATAACAAAAAACCCAGGGTATCAAAAACTATTCTCAACCATAGAAGAACTTCTGGGGGAATCACCATCCCCGACCTTAAGTTGTACTACAGAGCAATAGTGATTAAAAACTGCATGGTATTGGTACAGTGACAGGCAGGTAGATCAGTGGAATAGAATTGAAGACCCAGAAATGGTCACTTGATATTGACAAAGGAGATAAAACCATCCAGTGGGAAAAAGATAGCATTTTCATGCCTGCTTTTGATCCCTACAGAGTAGAGACATTTTGTCCCCATTTTTCAAACCTGGTAGTTTCTTTTCCAACTTTTACTGTGTCCTTTTCTTGAGACCTCTGCATCAGATGTTTTCACAGGTGTCCGTTCCTCATTTACTTCTCAGCCTTCTTTCTATGACCACCCAAAAGAAGGGCCCAATTTTCTGCCACACAGTTATCTTTATTTTCCCTATAGGATTATCCTTACTTTAAAATTCTTTTTTTTTTTTTTACTCACAACTAATTTATATCATTTTCCTAGGTATTTCCAATGTCTAGAACAATTCAATTTAAAATAAATGTTGGGAAATATTGGTTGACTGGCTAGAACAAACAAGTGAGTATTCCCATGGTATTTATTCCTCAGGCATAGTCAACAGAAAGGTTTATCTCTACCCATGAAAAGCGTATTAGCTAAGGCATTACTTACCTATTCTTGAATAACAAATTACCTAGTCAATTTGAGACTAAAATTAAAACTGTATCACTCTTTGTACATATCAAGAAACTGCATATGACATAGTTGATCATTCTAGTGTAATGTCTTTCATCAAGTTGTGGGCTGTGGGTGAGATCTCTTTCAAAGGAACAACTGGGATGATGATAGATCCATTTTAAGATTGCTTATGTGTTCTTGACAAATCTAGGTCCAGTATCACAGAAGCCTCTGCTCAAAGCTTGCTTGTATCCTATCCATGACTTACTCCAGAATGAATGACCCAATAGAGCGTGTTAGCACTGTACTCATAGTGAGAGCGGTGATGCTTTCCTAATCCAACTTTGGAGATATTGTGTCACTTCTGCCACAGTGTATTAGAAATACAGCAGTGATTTCAGTACACAGTCAAGGGAAAGGGGGAAGATTATCAAGGGCATGAAGGCTAGGGAGCAGGGGTTACTGGAGACCATGTGAGAGGAATCCTACCACAATCAAGAGTTCTTGGTCCGGGCTGGTGAGATGGCTCAGTGGGTAAGAGCACCCGACTGCTCTTCCAAAGGTCCATTAACCGTCCAACTCACATAATTTTAAGAGAATTGGATACTTGTAGGTAGAACACAGAAGCATCTCAGAATTGAAAACTGCAACC